>NW_013545649.1:0-239159 GCF_000499545.2 Eimeria tenella
AACCCTAAACCCTAAACCCTAAACCCTAAACCCTAAACCCTAAACCCTAAACCCTAAACCCTAAAACCCTAAACCCTAAACCCTACACCCTAAACCCTAAACCCTAAACCCTAAAACCCTAAACCCTAAACCCTAAACCCTAAACCCTAAACCCTAAACCCTAAACCCTAAACCCTAAACCCTAAGCCGGAACGCTAAACCCTAAACCCTGAACCCTAAAAACCCTACAGCCTAAAAACTTTAATCCCTAAACCCGAAACCCTAAACCCTAAACCCTAAACCCTAAAAAGCCTAAACCCTACACCCTAAACCGTAGAGCCTTAAGTCTAAGCGCTAAAGCCTAAACACTGAAATGCAAAATCCCGAGCCTTAAAGCGTAAACCATCGACCGTACCTCAAACCCCATACTCAACTCTAATACCCTAAAGGCGTAGCCGCAAACACCCTGACGTCTGAGTGCGATTACCTAATGCCTGGTGCCTGAATCCTCATGCCGAAACCCAACATGCTGAACCGTGAAGTCTAGGCTTCAAAGGCGTGGAAAGCTCTAGGCGTCAAACCCTAAAGCCTGAATGCTAAAATCCTACACTCGAGAGTGAATAGCCTAAGACCTACAGCATAAGGCTAAATGCCTAAAGCCTGCACCCTAAAGCCGCGAGTAGCATGCATCACGTGCATAACAGACTGAATCCCCAAATTCTATGAAGAAAACAGTCCTACTAACGCTTCGACGGTCTGATGGGTGAGGCGGTAGCTACAGATATTCGGGCTGAAGGGCTTGACTGAGCGGTGCAAGAAGCAGAATATTTTATTGCGTATTGGAACAACTCTTTCATATGGAGTCATTGCGCTTGAGCCATTGCTTCTCTATAAGGTAAATTGGTAGCACATTGCTCCGGCATACTGAGCATTGCACACCGTATGATGTTTATCTGCGTAGTCAGGCCATTAGCGCCATTCCGTAGGAGTTTTGGTTGTCGCATTCCAACTTGGCCACCGAAGAACTAAACTTTGAGGACACACGCCCCTTCGCAACTCTTCACTTCTGAACACGAATAAGCTTCTACACTTGTTAATTCATCTAGAAAGTTGGGCCCATCCTGTCCACAAAAAATAGCCAATGACAGACACGATAGAAGCTTTTTATCACAATGTTGTCGGTCTGTTTTGTTTAGAACGTATCATTGTATTCAGTGAGCGTTTTTACAAATAGAAACACAGATTGAATTATTAAAATGGACAAGTCTTGTTAGAAGGCTGCATCAAGCACATTCAGTCGGTAGGCTTGAAAAGACTGAAGAAACGTAGCTAGGATACTATGTGAGGAGGCAACATACTTTACAAGCTGGTGCAGCAACAGTGAAAGCTTTGACGTACTGGTGTCACCTTTCCGCGGGAATCTGCGGAAAGGCTACACCAGTATGTCACACCAGTATGTCAAGGCGCCAAATTGTGCGCTGCGTGACGCCTAGCATGTGACACGAACATATGAAATTCATGCCAAAGTTAATCATGTGGCCTGCCGGTAGGTATATTAAGGGTCAGGCGCACGCAAATAAAGGCCAGTATAATGGAGACCGTAAATATGGGAGCAGCAGAGCTTAAAGCTCTAGAGAATGCATGCATGTTTATACAAAATTTTGAGCATAATAATAATAATAAATGGAATAATGACTCCAGTGCCGGCAAAAGCACGGAGTGGTTATCGGCCGTCACCGCTTCACTTCAGCACATCTGTGGGCTTTTCCACAGGCGAAAATCTCTTGCATGTAATATCAATATCGGGGCGCTCATTAAAGTGCGCATTTGATGTTGGAAACGTCAGAGCTAAAAAATGGCCTTTTTGATCAGCTAGGGTGTATGTGCCTGAAATGAAGGTTGTAGTTTCTTTTTCCACTTTCGGCTCGCGCCACATCTGGCATACTCTTGTTTGTAATTGTTTCGTAATTGAAACATATGCCGAGTTCATAACATGTATTTTCTTTGGAATAAAATCGTCGTGATATTATTATTATCTGTGAGTGACACATGCTGACTAATGGTGTGTCAAACCCATATATAAACTGAGCCTACTTCAAACTGTGGAAGCATCGTGCACTTTCAGAAAGTATCGGGGCGCCTTGGCTCTATAGAGTCAGCGCATGCCTTCCACGCGCAGCTAAAAATAGGTAGCTCGTTGTTCTTATGTGGCCATATCTCAAAAGAGTGGGCGTAAGCTTACAAATATACTACGGTAAACTAACGGGCAGCCTAGATTTAAGGTTTGAGGAAATCCTACACCGCAGCATGAAACTATGCATCCCCTAGTAGCATGCAATTTCACATTAGTCGGTAGCAAGAAGGAGCTTGTGTTCCGAAACTTAGGAATGTGGGGACAAAAGCTTGGTCGAATGGAGTCGTCTATTTTTCAACAAAGAGTGAAATGGCGACTTTGCTGCAAGGTAGAAGAGGCCCAGCATTTGCCAATGCATCTCAGTCACCGCACTCTCTAGAAGTTGGGCACACAGCATGTACTTTAGCTGGCTATGTATACTCGTCCTAGATAGCTCTAATCAGTAGTTACGATATGCTGTAGCAAAATACAGGCGCCGCGTTGAGCCGATTGCCATCGGGTACCATAGAAAGCATTGCAAATGGTTCAACACGGCGGATAGAAACGGATGGTGTTGAGCTACGTATCGCTATATGAACAAGACTAGTAAGTGGATTCCCATCTGTCGAAACCAGCAGCAGCCGCAAAGGACACGTGACAGAGAAGCACCCCAGTCCATGTATGGCCAGCGTGCTCCAAAGCTCTCCAAACGAGGTGCAGCTCAGAAACATGCCCTTCCAGAAATTCTCTGGATTATAGTAGCATGCTCAAAAAGGAGTATGATACAACTGCGCAAAAGAACGCCCAGCGGCCCGAAGATTTAGCAAACTAATTTGTGGTGAGTGTTAGTGCTCTAGATGAATGCTCAAAGGGGCACGCTTCTAATGCACAATGGTCTTCTTCTGCTTGGTGTTCTAATGCATGCAAACTCTCAAAAAGTTGTGTTCGATATTCCGTGTTTTTATTTCCCTACAAGCGAGAAAATTCTTTGTTCCATTTGCTAATACAGCACATGTGACGAAGGGGGGAACAGCAGATGCAAAAGCGCTACAGAACAAGATATGTTTAGTACAAAAGTACTGCTCAAAAGCACCAAGATAGGCATAAACCTCCGTAGCACTGCCTGAATGCACGTTGCCGAAAAATTTTGACTCTTTCGTTGACCTACTTAAGTCGCCGCGCCGCCGGACGTCAACATAAATGGCAAGTTACTATCACTCCATGGGTCTCAGTTCTCTCGCCAGTGCTGTGCACTGTGTGCTGTGCGATTGCTTATGCTTACAAACCAAAGTTCTCTGTTAAAAAGCCCATAAGAGATTACGAGAGGCTGGTTAGCACCAAGTGTTGATTATAGCAGTGCACTTTGAAGGGGCGCATTATTGTGCGGCAAGCGAGCGCACTTGCTGAGGGGACCAACAGTGTCAGCCAACAGCTCCATGCTCCTGCTCACACCTCTAGCTAGGTTGGTTCAATCCCATTGCTTACACCGTTGGCTGCGTCGGCTCCATCCACCTGCTTTCATCTTTACAGCCCCATTGACCTGCTCACACCGTTAGCCCGATTGGTTCGATCCACCCGCTTACACCGTTAGCAGGGATAATTTTATCCACCAGCTGACACCACCAGCTGAGTGACGTCTCTCCACCACAGGAGAGAGCAAACGAATGCTCTCCACACGATACATACATCCGTGTGTCAGTCGGACCCTCTCCAGCACAATAAACCTACATAGCGTTAAAATTTCCTTAGGACTTTCCGAAGCTGGTTCTTTCTTCTTCACAGTGCACCCTCATGTAGTTACTTGTCTTGCGAGGTGCACCGTGAAAACGCGCTACTTGTCGTGCATCGCGTGCCATTACAAAGTGCTGGCTGTGGACCGGACCGGGCCGGGCAATTCCCAAACTGACTCTCGTCTTCCTAAGCAAGCTACTTATACAAGTGGAATTAATACAGGTAAAAAATGAGGACTATTCTGATGACTATCCTGATGTGTGGACGTACGCGCTGAGGAAACCCCCATGTATTTTACTCGCAGGTTGCTGCCCCTGCCAGCACTGGTGATTTGTAAGGATAACAATTATAAGAACTGGACAATTTTAGGAACTGAATGTCTCTAATTGTAAGACGCAGGCGCTTCGGAACGGGTTAGCCGCAATGACTGACACACTTGCTGAAGCAACCAGGGTCTTCTCGGATTGCAGGCAATTTATGTCCGTCGTCATCTGTTATTCGAAAAACCCCTTTACGGATGACGCACTCAAAAGCGCTGCTACAAAGGGCGCAGTGTGAAAGTGCGAAAGGTGTTTTCTTCTCAGTAAACGGACCAACTGGGTAAGGCAGTTATCAGAAAAGAGGCTCGACTTTCGATGGCTCGCGCTACCAGGTTCCTCTATCCTTTGCTGCTCCCTTTAAGCTGTCGGCCTGAGAGCAGCTTCTTTACCGCTAAGCCAGCGCTAGCAGGTGGGAAAATTGCATGTCTTGCCAGCGCATGCAGCAAGTGAGGGAACAGCAGATGCAAACACGTTATGAGAAAAAGCCATGTTTAGCGTCACTCCCGCATGCTTTACCAGACTCCACCCATCACAAAACTATATACATCCACAGAATCCCAAAAAATATTTACTAGTAACCACGCAGCAGTGCGATGTTCTATTGTAGGCATACAGAAAGTACTGGATGCCTGACCGACCCACTAAAAGGGCTGTGCCGCGTAAAGTAAACGTAGGTGACAAGCAACTTCCATCTCACAGGTTTACCTTTCATTCCAGTGAAAAAGAGTGCTGGCCAGAGTATTCGGTCGCAAGTCATACTTGTCTGTGGTGCAGTGCATGTTGTGTTTGGTGTGTCGTTGAGTTGTTCCAGCTTGCAGTGTCAACGATACACTGATATGTGTGACGCTTAGCACAAGGTGCTGGCCGTGACAGTGCACGGTTACAGAAGATATTTATCGTGATTCTATGCAGTAAACAGTGCTTACATAAATCTTATTAGATGTTTGATTGGCTCATTTCCCTAAACTGCAGCAGAAGCTAGCAAATACTCAACCCATGGTCGGCACGCCGGTGCGTCAATCGCGCGCCGTCCCATTCAAGAAACCTGTGCACCATCCCTATGTCCGTATAACTTTGTGGACATGGTTTCTTCTTTCCAAATATACACCCTCAGATGTTCGTCCCACCGGACGTACCCTGAAAGCGAGCTGCTTGTTGTGCAACACGTGCCGTTGCAAAGCTTTGGCTGTAGCACTAACCGAGCCTGGCACCTTCCAGACTAGCCGCCGTAGTGCCAACCAAGCCTCTCAGTGCTTCACTGACTAGAAAGCTCACGAGCTAGGGCACGACGTATGTCGATCGCGTCTCGTCGTTCATGCCAGCACAGGTGACTTGCAAACAAAGCAGTCCTTTCAAACACGAAACCGTGCCCCACGGTATTTCATTGACTTCGGGTTAGCAACATGCTCCGAGCCTCCAGCTACGTCAAACTTGCAAGAGTGTTTGACGCTGATGCTTTAAAAATCTGAGAAACAGCAGAAATTGCAAAGCACAATCGAGTGCTCCAGAGCTTGTAATAAGCCTACTTCCTGTAAATCCCCCCAAATCGCAAACAAGCTCATAGACTGCAAAAAAGCTTGCTCCTCGGTCTGAATGGCAGCAATTGTCGTCAGGTCTCTACTGCGTGTTCCGAGAGCTGCTGCAGTGATGCCGCATGGCTAGTAACTTCACCTTGGTGCCTCCTTATCAGCTGTAGGCACCTCTTCATTGCGTAAACGGCTGCTGCGCAGTGTTTGCTTATATGTGGATATGATTTCTCTAGATACATTAACTGGCCATGCAATGCAAAAGGCTATGTCACCTTCACCAGTCCTTCCTACAGGGGCAGACTATAAAAAGAAGGCTGCATCACCAAAAGTAAACAAAGCCTACAGCCTTATAGAGGAACGCGTGCACGGAAGACGGCAAGCTGGAGTATCGTGACTGGTTGCCCGCAGCAGCTAAAAAAGACGGGAACCACAAAACACGTAGAACTCCACAATATTACAGCACTCATCTGTCTTTGACGCAACGTCCGAAATCAACCTAGCAAGCCTTTGGCACAGTGCGACGTGTCACTGAGTGCGCTGCTCGTCAACGTATAGGTGCACACCACCAGCTCGCTAACGGCGTAGCTAAGCAAGTTTGCTGTGCTGTTTTCAGTGTTCCTCTAGATGCCAAATGCACTGACTCGCATACTCCAGTTTTGGCAATTCTTCCTAAGGTGGACTGCGCTATGCGTTATGCCAGTGGCTAAACGGGCACGCACCATCTGCATGGAAACCCCAGCAGAGCAATAAAGCTAGCGTTGCATTGCCTACTGGTCCACGCAGATGGAAATATTGCGCCCTTGGCGTGCAGATACGTCGCGTGCATCACAAGGGTGGTTGCATCAAAACTTTACCACAAAGGACAAGCGATATGCCTTTGAACGCAGATTTCTGTCACTGCAAATGCATAGAAGCTCGACCAAACAAAACATTATGCAGTATGAAGATATGCAGCTAAAGAACGAGCCAGCAGACGCGGAACCTTACCGCAGGGCTCCCATGCAAAGTGGCGAAAATTTCTCCTTCGCACACATACATACATCATGCATACAACTGCAGAATTCACGATGCCGGCCACTGCACGGCACTGTGATGTAACAGACCTTTCGTGCTAAACGATTGCAGTGGAGCAACCAGGCAGCATTGCCAGCTGACAACCAGATCGCGTGGCTGCAGCTCGAGCTGCTGGGTTCTTCCACCTTGCAGCGCGCAGCGAACGTGTACTCGGCGCGACAAAGACTTGCCTTCGCCTCAAACTCCTGCGCGCTTCAACCCTTGAGACCTTTGCGGCGACTCTCTGCATCTACAGCCTTGTGTACTTGGCCCTTTGCCCCGCACAGTGCAGCATCAGGTAGTTTTTGCTCAATAAGCAACCCGGAAAGGGTGTTGCCGTTGTCTGCTGCAAGCAGCAGCAAAGCAAGAGCCAGTCCGTGCTCTTCCCAAACTAACTTGCATGCAATATGCTCGCTCTCGTGTCAAAGCCTTAGAAGTGCGACGAATCTGTTCATGGTGTCGGCGCATGCAGGTAGGTCTGACATTGCAGATTCGGAGCGGCAGTAATGGTGTACTCGGCCTGTCATTGACTTGTCTTGAAGGTTATTTTCGAGTGTGGTTGTTGCGTACTGCATTTGCGCCATTTGGTCTGCATTTGGCAACGGTCAACCAGATGCTCTGCATTTCTGGAGACGCCGAACGTAGTGCGTTGCATGTCGCGGGAGATTGGAGACGTCGGCAAATGCTAAAAAAAAGTACGTGGGCTTTTGGTGAGTCACGCGCCACCTGTGTCACAAAGCCAGGTACATCACAGCAACCCAACTAGCGTTCTCATGAGATAAATTGCCTAAGCAGATTTTGAAAGCCGCTGCAGCATGTGTATCCTGGATTTTTGTGTGCGTGTTCCGGTTGCAAGCAACCTGCAGGCAACTTACAAATATGCGGCATATAATGATAAATGTGCATCAACCATCGATGTGCACAGACAATATTACGAATTCCAGATGGTAGTGTACCGCAGGAATGAAAATTCACAAAACTCGTTGGTTGAGACTATGCAGGCAAGACTTTCTGGACTCCTTGCTGAACGTCTGAGCATGGATAGTCGCATCATGGCTGACGCTCCCCTAAACAGGTTTGCGACGAAGCGGAGCTGAGGCAATGTTTTGGCAAGCACAGACTTTCTATGCATCCTAGTGCACGCATAACGGTGTTTAAACGCAAAATTAGTCAAGTATAGGATCACGTTTCTAGTTCACATGTCCCTTAGAACCCGTTCTCCTACTGAATTCAGCTCAATATCTTCTTTGCAAACTGTATGGCTTGAGTTCAGTAATCCATATATGTTTGTCAAATAAAATGCTGTGTAGCCTTGAGACTACATTGCACGAAATCAGAATTGTCACCAGAACGCGCACGACCTGGAAATGCGGTAGTTGATGCTAATGCATGTTCAGCATGGCGGGGTGACGGAGATAACTAGTTAATGTGTACCTCTTCGCGTCTTGCAGTGCGACAAGCAGAGCACCTTGTCGAGTCCGAAAACGCCCAGTACAGCGTTTTCGCCTGAAGACGTCCAGCAAACGTGCTGCGCCACGCGGTTACTGCTTTTAAGCTTGCTTCCATGCCGTGAATCTAGTCATGCTAATCATATGCCAGCAGTGGATGTGTCTGCTGCAGTGCCACACATGGCGTGTGCGGAGTGTAGGAAAAATTGAATCTAGCGTTTGCAGCCAACCATAGTGACAACAAATTCTCGTGGATGGCATCATGCACACCTTTACGCGTGCATGTTGAAACACAAAATCGTAAGCATTGCAATAGGATGCCTTCTAGTCAGCAGCGCTTTATTATTTTTTCATATATCGACACAAAAAAACAAATCATGACAATTTGTTTTTTGTGTAAGTAGTGTAGATAATGCTAAAATACAATTTACGTTACGTAATGTAGCAAGTGCTGCCTTTGACTAAATCTCTAGTCAGTCCATCGCTATGGTTATTTTGTGACAAGATATGAATACAATTAGTGTCTACGCTCACACAAACCATGATCAGAGGGTCTGCAATGTCTAGCAGGATCTGAGTGCTGTTGAATGTTCCCTGTGAAGCGTGGCGAAACGCGTACAATTCCACTCTCTTTAACTTTTAATTTCATGGCCATGGCCAATTTGTGGCCAGATATAACGGAAACACAATGTTGAAGCTAGCACAAACGGTGTTCACTGTGCGTGAAGTGTCGTGCAGACAGCTGTGCAGCAAAATGATGTTCACTTCTCTATATACGGCGCGGCGCAACTCTTGAAGCGCCATACTGAAGGTTTTAATTTCAGGCCTGGACGCGATTTCTGAACAGATGGCAGACGTTTTCCAAGTCGAACGATACTGTTAAGGGCATAAGCCATGCCCTCACAGCCAAATATATGTCTGCAGTGCACGTACTTGTACGATGCATTCGGTTTGTGGAACTCACTGGCTTTAGATTGCAGCAGCATGTGCCAACGGTCTGCATATAGTGGCATAACATTCGGGGTGCAGCTGTGCATGCGGACGTTCTGTTGATTTGGTTTTGGGCACCTGCAAAACTCCATTGTATGCAGGGGAGTTCCTGGTATGTTCGTGTTTCGTTGCCTAAGGCATCTTTTTGTCCAGCGCAAGTCAACAAAACTCTATTATTTAATGCGAAACGCTTTTAAAATTTTTTTTAGTTTCTTAGCTGTAGGTTCAGCCGAAAAAGGCGGAGATGGCGCATAAACCAAATGATGCAGTATTTTCAACCTCGTCTCTACTGCGATCGATACCGTAGGAAGTTTTCCCGGGATCTGTAACTCTCGAGGCACGAAGCGTTTCAGCCTTCAGCAGTCATGGGAGGCAGTCATATGTGATCTTGTAGAGTCGAATTCTGCATAGCCCGAAATTCTCAGAAAAGCTTGAGGGACGAGGCATCGCGCGATTTGCTTGCAAGGAAATTTTTCTTTTGGTTTCTGGGTCCTCCTTTGTGTGACAAGTATGATCAACGAAGTATTTCCCTGGGAGGTTTGCTCTATAAATCCCCTCTAGCGCAGCTCTATTCTTGCTCAGGCAAAGAATGCACTGGCCTGCTGACTGTTGCGCTCGCCGACTTCGGCGATGTCCAAGATTTGGCAAGAATTTGCGCGGGCTGCAGGGCCTCGCAAAAATTAGAAGGCGGTCCCACAGAACCTTTTGTTCAGGCAGAATTCAAGGCGAAACTCAATGCATGATGCATGCTGCACGTAGCGTTTTGTTATAACATACTGGCTGGAGTACACAATTGTGATGCACGTCGCATATTTCGTAGTGTTTGAATGCCGCTGGATAGCCTATACTCAGGGTGTGTGCAGCTTCTCTTCGCACACTGAACGGTTCCCAAATTGCAAGTGACCAAGCTAATTTCTCTTCTTCTTTTGGGTTTGGTGTGATACGAAGAAAAGCAAAGAAGTAAAATCATCCCAAAGACATTAGAAGCAAAACACACAGACGCACACAATGAAAGCTGGCGCAAGAGCACTCTAACCAAAAGCTCTCATACACCCTCCACTTCATAGAAACCAAACTTTGCTTTCATTTATAAGGGGCAAATTCAAAAACATAAAGCACCACACACACGAACGCTCGTACCCTTCCATCGGTCTTGTTCCATCAACTAGCCGAACATGCCTGCTGTTCCGTTCTAATATAATCTGAAACAGGGCTAAGAGCTCAAAAACTCCTTCCTCTCAAGCTTGACGGTCTGCAGTCGTTGATTCAGAACCTTTTTGCTTCATTTCTGTAGGTGACAGCGAACGTTCAAAACTGGGTTGCAATCGCCTAAGTATGGAGAATGCTCAACTGCTATTGTTCACTAAAAAGTAACACTGCAAAATGCTGTTCGCTGGGAGTCGTGCTGCCAAGGCACGAGCTTTGCGAAGTTGTGAAGAGCAGACGTACTCCCTGCAGCAAATCATTGCGTCATCCAAGGTCTCTCGTCTCATTTGAACGGCTCTAGTCACATTAGACCTGCTCCGTCGTTGCATTGCGACACGCCCGCATCTGTGCTGGGTCGCCTTTGGCGGCTTTGTGCTCCTTAGTCTGCAGACAAGCTCCGAAAGCGGATTTTTCGTGTGCTCCCAATTTCAAAAGCCATTCGTCACTGGGCACGCAAATTCGCAAAGTCGAACAGACTATCTGGTGTAATTGGAAATTTTGTAACCCCCCTAAAACGCGCAAATGCAGTGTTTAGTTCCGTCCCCACAACACTAGCTCATAGAATATCACAAACGCTTGGAAACGGCATGTCATCCCCAGCGTTGCGGTGAACCTAGTGTGAGTTCTAACGCCGTGCTTAGAAGTTGGCGTTTAGGAACAGCGTGACCTCTACTGAAGCGCCGCACGTTCTGGAGCGAGACAAAACGCTTGCTGACTTCTTTCTACCATGTGCACAATGGCTAGACAGTGTTGCTGAGCTGAACATCGTGCGCTTCAGGCCTGACCCAATGTATAATTAGGGCTGATGTTGTCTACACAACCGAGACAAACTGTTTTCATGCAACTCGGCTGCAAGTTTTTAAGAAGCCACTGGACACAAAATTGCGCAGTAGGCATACATGGAGGGACCTGATATTCTTTTTTACGTTGGGAAAAGCGCAACACACAATATCATACGCAGAGCTGCCGGGCAGATTGCAAGCTTTCTTGGTAGGAAGTTGGCGTTGAGCTGCGTGGCGTTTAGCACTTATTCGTATGGCTGAAGAACCTAACAGCAGAGCATCCCAAGCATCTACCTTGATATACAAGCCCAAATTTCATGAATTCCACGTATTTTGAAAAGATGGCATCCAAAGTGTTCTCTTTCCATAGTTGATCCAATTTCACTCATTTGAAACTCTCTAAAGAAATCGATAATGACTTAGAGTCAAGCATGTCTTCTGTGGAAGCAGGCGTACGCTCTAGAAATGCGGGACAAAGCTTGACCTGCTGCGGTGGGGGCCCTAAACAGTGTTCGTGTGGACGTTTGAATTTACAAATGCAAAGAACGCGATTACATGAGTTTGCTCATTCGTGGAATCGGCGTTTTGCCGCCCATGAAATCTGGTGTGAGTGAGCATTTACTTGTGCAAGAAATGCGGCATCAGATAACACCCAACTGTTCGTGAAATTTTGTGAGAATGCAACATCGCGGAACTGCTGTTCAATACGTCATCAATTCGCCCATCAAAAAAAGGGCAAATTGTGTCGACCTGCATGTAAAACCGATATTAAGCGCATCGTCAGGCATAGCTACACGCCCATATGCTGTTCCAAGAACACGCATGAACCCAGGTGGTCAGCATAGCTTGAGACAAATGCAATTGTCATGCGCTTTTGTCCACACTTGTACAGTAATATATGAGAGGAAAATTTTGGCTTTATAAGAAGACTCACGCCCTACGTACGCAAGTCTGAAACACGACAGAGGGGCATAGACCGCAAAATGAAACGGAGTTAGCCGCTGTTTGCCTGGCAAAAATGTGCAACACTGCTTGGGTATGCAGGAAACTCTTTCAGCTTGCAATTGAGCCAAAGAATAGGAAGAAACTGAAAACATCATCGTTTGAACAAATGCTGACGGAAATTCTGCAGTCGGGCGTACAGCCTGCGAGTTTCGTTATGTTTGTTAACCCACGACATGTGTTCCCAGTATATCTTCGTTTGTGCAGTCTGGGATCTGTTTTGGCAGGAAGCGAAAGTCTTGCACCTGATAGTCCAACCAAATACCAACGGATACACGAGAAGGAAACGCAGTGCCCTATTTTCTCATGAACTCTACAGGGAAGCGCAATTCTAGTCATGCACATAAACTCGCGGTGTCATGCACACTAGTGGCAACATTAAAACTGATCTTGTTTGATTCGTGAGCAGTGAATGTCAAGGAAACGAACGGAAAGTGAAAAAGTGTGCCAACAAAACTTCGTAGGAATCCTTTGAATTTTTGTTTGACGCCAGTGGCTTATTAAACATGCCTGCATCAAGCGCACTTCCTGTAGCAATCAGCGCAGCATCGTAAAGGCAAAGGAGGCATCTACGTCAGCAAATATCGTTAATATTGTCCGTATCTAACTGCCGCGTATCGCAGGATAACGTGTCGGCGTTACATTTAAAAAGCATTATCTTGATGCTTGCCAATATGCTCAATTTGCGCATGAGCATATCAATGCAACCAAGAAATATCAGATGACGAATAAAGCGGCACAACGTTCTACGCTCCTGTGTACTTACACTTTTAACACAAAACAATTTGGTTTCACACAACGCTTCTCCAAGTCACGCAAAATAATCAACAAAACATTTTAGTAATAAAGAAGAGATTAACGTTCGCAACTTTCGCACAAAGGAAATATCGAAAATGCTGCGAATGAGCGATGTACTCAGGGTGTGTGTGATGGAATGTGTGACACAGAGCTTTTGCACGTTGAATTCATAGTGACGTTTAGGATGCAACTCCGTATGTCGAGTTGCTATCGGTATCCGCATTTCCTCATTCATGCCATTAACGCATTTACCACGCAACAAGAGAGATATAGTTACCTTTTCTTTTTTTTTCTACACATAACGACCCAGAAAGCATTGAAGGTGCGGTGACGCTATCTTTGTTTTCAAAATGCTTTATCTGTAGGTGATTAGAAAAGGTCGAAGCAAATGGCATCCATAGGAACTAATCGCATGCCTGAGCGGAAGACTCGAGTAAAATGCTTGCAGGCATCCTTACAGGGATATTTACTCTGTTTACGCACTTTCTTTAACCGTTAGAAATGGGACGTGGTTCCCTCTGAAGTCGTCAATATCTGTTAAACGCCGATCTGTGGCTTTAACACCTTTTCATCATGAATACTACGCCCTGTCATCATGAATACTGCATTGGCCGCCTTCCTAAAAGTAGTCTTGTCGTTTTGTTTGCATGCTTTTCGGTCCATTAGGTATGCATGGAGACGGCTGAAACATACAAAGAAAAAGGAGTTTACAAAACAGGGCTGCCAGCTGGGTTTTCGACGTACAAGCTATTGTGTTGCATTCGCGTGGCAACAGTGAAATCACTACACTCACGCGAGCAAGGAACGACGTCATTCTGCTCACGTTCGCTTGCAGCATGCGCCATTTGCCTATAACGAACGATAAAAACACGATGGTGCTAAATCAGTCACAGGAAAGAAAAAATAAGCGTAGCGCACTGTGACGCAACAATGTGTTGCGCTGCGAATCCGCCCGCCAGTGACATCAGCTGTGAATCCAAGCATTGTCCAGCGTTCTCTTATTAACGGCAAAACCTGATCGCAGGAAACTCAAGCAAACTCCCCATGCATTTGATAAAGTGTCAATCTGCATCTGGAATGCCGAAGAAACACTGGCGCACCTTTTACAGCTACAATGTGTTGACAGAATGACTAAGGTCACTTTCACTGCGCACAGCATAGCTACTGGGCACAAATGACAACCATATTGTAGGCGTTAAATGTGAGACTAAAGAAACGTCTTGCACTGCATGCAAGACTGATGCCAGCCGGCGTTAGAACTAACCGTGCGGAGAGGGGCTGCAGCCTTCTTCTAGTTCTCAGGAATGCATCCTGTCAGCCTGCGTATTCAGCTAACGCGTTAAGTATCCCGCCTGAGTAGTACGCATAACCGGCGGTAGAAAAGGCCCCAAAAAGCAGGCTATGAATGGAGTTAATGCTTTGCCCGTAGACATAAGCTTACAATCTGGGCATCCTCGATACAAAGAAAGCTAGTTGCAGCGCTTCCAGGAGCACCGTCCTCTACCCGAGCACCCAGCCAAACGTTTTCCTCAGTCAGCATTAGTTTACATGCAAAAAAGCGAAGCAGATTTGGTAGCGTCTGAAACAAAGCAAATGAATTTAACATTCGCTTGTCACTCATAAGACCGTGGGCTTATATAACTCCAGAAACAGTGCACAGAGGTGCGTTTCTTTTCTCTCTACAGGCGCCAAACAGCGGCCACTACACTGCAAGCTGCGCATGCAGATATCTCGATGGCGTTGCCAGTTATTACTGGCATGCAAAAAGCCTCTGCAGGTGGCAAGATTTCGGTTTGTGTAGAGCTAGGAAAATATGTTGCATCCGAGCAGACCATATTTTAGATAATAAGTTCAAACTCCTGTTACGTGCTTTGCGCAAAGCGAAATAATGCTTCTGGAAGAGGCATTTAGCGGACTTCCTGAACGTTGTGGTAGCGTTAGCTAGTGGGCTAGTTAACATGACAAAAAGATATGTTCATATTTTCCGCTCCTAAAGAACCCGATTAGGTGTCGATCTAATGCAACACAACTCCGAAGCTCTGGTATAATTGTCCATTGGTCGCCTTGAAAATTTGATCCTTAATTAAGGAAGATACATTAGCCATGAAAATATTGAGAACGAAAACAACAAACGCGACTTTTTCAGAAAAAATATAGGAACTAAAACTGCTTTTGTTTGCAAAAATGATTCACCAAAAAGACGGGTGTGCACGGTATTTTAAAGCCTTTTGTGCATCGATGTATTCTCCTGCGTGAACAACCTATACAAGACATTAAAAATCGGCCAATTCACCAGCGTCCAACTGCGTCTGCAAACGCCTGCAGTTTGCTCTCTGAACATGACGGCTTTCTAAAGCATGTTCCCATAATTGAAAAAGTATCTTGTCGTGATATTCTTCTGTAGCTTTTTGCTAATGTGGGTCACCAATGCGTGTTCTGTGGCAAGTAACTGCTTTACTATTGAGCTATATCAATTGATCAAAGCAGTTTACCGGGTAGCCAGCGTGTTTATAAAAATCGGACGCTCTCTTGAAAGGATGTGCGATTGCTGACAGTACATTTCAATGGAGTCCTCAGCAATATTAATGCGCACTTTCCTGAGCATTGAGCAGCTACTTTCTGCTTCTATGATTCAAAATGACACTGACAGCTTATTCCAAGTGGTTACAACTATTTGCTGCACTTACGCATCGACGCAGGGTCGCAGTCGGTAAATTGGGAAGGAGAAGGGCTTCCTGGAGTGCCTGGAGTGCAAAGCTCAAAGAACAGCCTCATTCACTTTGTGATCATTCGATGTCTTCTAACGCTACAAACCCACAAGCTGGCAGTGATCAAACGACTGAGGCAGGTCTACTGTGCAGCAGCCATGCTTCCTCATGTATCCAGCTTCGGCGTCTTGTGAAGTGCTCTATTATGCAGCAGATATGCATGAACAAGCAGAACAAAGCAAACACAAAATCAAAGAAAAACTTAATTTTACGTGGACCAACAAAATAAGATGTTCAAAAGCGCAAAGATGTGACCGCTTTAACGGATGAATTTCTACGTCTTGGCTGAAACGTTAAGCAACTTAGCACTAAAAGAGCTGTGAAGCAACAAGCGGCTCTTACTGTGTTATTCCACTTAATGAGAAAGTATAAAATGTTCGAGCAAGCGCCAAACTCGCAATGCGCAGCTCTTCACAAAGAACCAGATACAGCCAATGGTTTGTGAGAGACGCTCTTTGCTTTTGACACAGTATTGTTTACTTTCGATGCTCAAAACAATTAGGCGCAGCAGGAACTTAGGGTTTGTATTAGACAAGAGTAAACGACAGTGCCACAGCGATATGTCAAAACATACAAGCCGTTGAATCAAAAACGACATGTGATCAGTGCTGTTTCTGGGCTCCTCTTAGAACTATTTTCATGCTTCCCTGCAACATCAATTCACGCAGCAGTGCGAACAAAGGCACACCATGATGCGGCTCACATATCACTAAAAATTATAAAAGGTGGGCGAAGTCAGTAAAAATGCAGTAACAGGAGCTCCAATCAGCGAGCAACCATCTCCAATTCTTTATAGAGCTCTGCTCACAATCATGCGAAAATATCTTGGAAATGACTGTTCCATTACTGAAGTCTTGAGTGCGCCTGAGGGACAGCCCAAGAAAGTATTGGGCATGACTGCGTGGGTTCGTGCATTGTAGAGTGCGCAAGTATGAGGTAGCGCTTTACAATGATAAGCCCTGCGAAATGCAGAATGCACTTGTGACTAGCTGCTGTACTATTCTCCTCGCATGATGACTATACTTTGTTAAATGGCAGCACTAGGTACCACAACCTGTGTTTAATACGCCATACACTGCTATCAACAAGCCACACTCGTGTGGAGAATATATTGTAGTCAAAGCAGAAAATCGCACCGTTAAATCCATGAGTCACTGCAAAGAACCTTCCGGTCAGATAATTCGCTACACCAAACGATACGGGTTAGCAAAAAAAGCATACATCCTGGAACAATTTTTATCGAGACGGAAAAATTCGACACTGCACTCCAATAAAGACAATGAACGCACACCAATTTTGAAACTACGTCCTGACGCACATATACACCTGCACTTGTCGCAAACTGACGAAACGCAACAATGCGGAGAACAGCAAAAAGACAGATATCACGCGGTATGGCGTCACTCCAATGCCGACAACAGTGATGTCGTCGCCAGGCGCACCACTACACACCCCACTCAAAGTCCTCCACCTGGTAAACACTAGACAGTCCGTGCGGCGACATGCGCATGTCGAAGAAAACCTTCTTGACAGTTCATGCGTCTCAACATACAAACGCACTTGCTGCATCGAACACGACAGTAAACTGCCGCTCCCCACAGCTTCAACGCAACCCTGCCCATCACATCTTCTACTCGCGGACGTCTGCACACACAGGCAACAAAGCGCCTCCTCTCACGCCCAACCCCCAACCACCACTATACGCCATCAACTTCATGCCCACAAACCTTCCTCCTCTGCCGCATCACACCCACGTCGTCAAGCACAAAACACTACGACTCGCACTGCACCATACGTTTGCCGGCCCCCTCCGAAGCTTCACTCCATTGTCGCGCCTTTTCGTCAAACCTCTGCGTCAGCGCACCCCACCTAAAGCGCTTGGATCCAGCGCCTGAACGTCAAACTTTGCCCAAATATGAAAACGCTGCAACAACACAAACGCACTCCCCAAGGCAAACAACACCAACGCACCTAACCACAAATTCATGAACCAAAGAGCCCTACAACGTACAAAGACGGGACCTGAGCTACCGCGCAGCACCTAAAGGTCGCGCAACCTGCTGCAAACTCTAGCAGCGCCTCAACGCGTCCTCCCTACGGCACCTGCAGTGGCATTCTCCCGTGCACCACGCTCAAGGCCAAACGCGCACTCATGATACCCAACACGGAAACTCATCCGATGCACCGGCTGCACCAAACAACACTGCGAGCCGCGACCAAACATTCACCACACACCTCTTGAATGCCATGCTGCCCTCTTCCCCTCATTCCTCACTCACGTCTCAGCACTGTCGCGCCAGGCCTACTCACAAACCTCTGTCTCCTGCCCCACGCATACCACCGACGCCATGTCCACAAACAAACAAAAACGCTTTCCGGAACACCTGACCCACTTCCTGAAACACCAAACAGTCTACACAGCACTGCTTCCCCACCTTCCTGAGACGTCTGCAAACGCCTAACCATACTTTGTCGTCGACTCCTAACGCACACCCCCCAAACCATTGCGCGTCTGGCTCCTCGCAGCGTCACCCGCATGTCGAAGAAAACCTTCTTGACAGTTCATGCGTCTGAGTTGTTCCAACTACGCTCTCGGTCCAAACTCTCTCGATAAGCAGCATCACCACATAGAACCAACCTTCAGAGCACTAAGAACTTTTGATCTGTAGGCAGATGTCACTCATACAGATAAAGTCAGCTTTGCTGTTAATGTATGAGTAGAAGTTATCCCTACAAATACAGTCAGCTTTGCAGAAGGAGCTCAAATTGCTTCACACATGGTTTCAGGGGTTTGAACTTGGGGCTGCCAATGGAAGTACACACTACACGGGAGATACACACTCGTCGAAGAGCAAGTTCTTCCTCTTAATTGGATCATCGAAAAAAATCTGTTCGATGAGTTGTATTGTTTGTTTTCGCGCCTTCAATTAGTAGGGACAGTAAAACACCGACAAGCTAAAATTCTTTGAAATAAAATCGAGCTCAGCTCCGGTCACTCCACCAGTGTTTTGATGTGTCAGAATATGCGACTAGCTTCAAAGGGTAGCAAGCTGACACTTCTTATATTGAAATGACAAAGATTAACAAACAAAACGAGAAAAGCACTCCCCTATCTGTGACACAGGGATGAAGCCTCGGGTTAGTTGTGTAAACAGGGTCTTTTTCAGCTGGAGCATTACGCTGAAAAAAGAACTTGAACAATTAAAGGGAGTAGTTTATACTCGTTTTCTGCCATCAACAGAATTTTCTGGGGGCTGTCGCTTGAATTTGTGCTCAGCATTGGTCTACCGAGTGGCGCAATGTTGCTCTAGTGATTTTGGCACGAAAAACGCTCTCGGTAGCCGGTTTCAGAGGCAAAATCCTCCAAACTTCCAACTTCTATTTCTTGAACGCACACTTTAGCGCCGCTTGAGGGACATTTCGGTACTACGCGGCCTTGCGTTGTCCAGAACAACCCGGGAGCTGTTGCATCTGCAGCTAGTGTGGTGTGCAAGGCTTGCTGCGCCCCTACATGGTTTTCGTACCTCGCTACACAGGTGCGCACATATTCATCAGGGATAAAGGCATTCACAAAAAGGCTCCAATGCATAGTTATTCATGTTCTCCTGCTTTTCAGCCTCTCCAAGGCCTTCGGTGTTTGTTGTTGCGCATTTTCCCGCATGCTGCATATTGCTAGCCGCATGATGATACGAGCTGTCAGTTATGTGGCAGCTGCAGACGGCCAGGCATACCACTCAAACGCCGACGCTTAGCAGTGTCTGAATATTCGTGTATCAGATATCTTGCATCTTCTCACCCCTTCAGTTGCTTTGGAGGCCACCCGGAGGACATGACTTGCCCAGTGCTGCAGGCTTACATGCACTTGTATTCAGCATTGTAGAGAGCTACGCGATCCCGTCAAAATTGTTGTCACGAAAATTTTCAAGGAGTGCCTGTAGCCTTCTAGGGTAAGGACTGACAGACGAGCAATAATGGGGGCGCCCACACAGCATTCTACAATATGTAAGAGAATGATTTAGGGAGTTTTTATTTCCGTATTTCGCTCGAATATATATTGGAGGCAGGCGACGGCAGGCCATCGTCGACCGCAGATATTTTAGCACCAGTTCATTTAGAAATGACTAGCTTCCGGAGGAAGCGTAATTTTTATTGAGCTGTGCCCGGCGCTATGGGCCTACTTCAGCACGGGTTGAAGCGTAAAGACACCGTTATGCCAGCGCAGGCTTGGCAAACTGCCTCACACACGAACCACTCGCAGTCACTCGAATACGCAAAAGTGGACGGCACAGTTTCAGCAATAACTTCATTTTTTCCGTTGCTGAACAATTTTCGGATATGCAACAGCCCCAACTGCGCCGCCAGCAGTCATCCTGTACGAGGCAGTCATTGGCGCCAATTTAGAATATCTAGTCTGACGGGTGCGGACCACCTATATATTGGTCAATATGTAAACTAGCCTCCCACCTCACCTGTTATTGTGTGGCACAGCTCATCTTGAGAGGTTACCCCTACAAAGTGACACACCTACGCTGATCAGCCGTCACTCTCTTTTACACGTGACGCGTTCGTCCGCCTATTTCCTTTAACAGAACTCTTTACTGTCTTCCGTAACTATCCGCATTCAACACTATAATTTTGTCACATGTGCTAGAAGTCCGTTTCTGCCCGACATTCTGCTGTCAGAACTAAGACCCCTGTCAGGTATATGCTGGCTGCAGATAAAAGAGAAACGTGAGGTCATGGGTCCGGAAGCTCATTTGAGTTAATCTACAGTATGTGAGAATCGATACGGCGCAACCATTGCCGAAAGCAAGTCGGTCACCGAAGCTCACGCCGAAATATAAAAAGAAACACAATAATGATGATGTTGTGTTGTGAAGAACACAGAATGAAACAAGTGGAGAGGCAACTTTACTAAACAAAAGGCAAAATGAAGGAAGTTTGAAAAAAAATCACAACTAGAATTGGCAAGCAAAGATAAGCGAAACTCTGATTTTTTTTCGTACGTTGCTCGGCCAGAAGCCACACAACACGGAACCATTGCACGACCCTTATTCGGCCAGTTAGAAGCAACATCCAGAAAACTCAATGCCCAATGAAATTTTATTCTGATTCTGAATGCCGACCTGTGTTCATGTTGGTATATGGAGAGCATCTTCTGATCTCTCAGCAGAAGGTGATGTATCCGGAATTGCACTGCTCTGTCCCGTTGCTGAAATCTTCCTGTTCGGGGCGTTGCAAAAAGGGATTCGGCAGTATTTAAAAGAGTAGGTCGGAAGCAGTGCTAATCTGTAAGCAACATCTCCGATGCGCCCTATTAGGGTACAGTGGTCTTTCTTTATGGTTTTTCTAGCAAGCCCCAAAAGTAAGAGCATGTATTTACGACAGGCAGGTGCTTGCCTCTGGGCCTTCTTTTGCTCAGTGCAAAATGTTTCATAATGCGTTGAATTGGTATGTGCCTTTTTATTGCAGTGGCACTTGTGACGTAACATCTTTCTTGCCCGCAAAGACGTATTCTTATAATCAATATTTACTGGAAAAATTTGATCTTACCGCGTCGTCGCTGTGTCGCAGTGTCCACAAAACTGCAAAGCAAGGTTATGAAAGTAGTCAGCGCCGCAGAAATACAACTAGACTTATTGACAGAAGCGTAGATATCCTGAGAGCTGGGGAAGTCGCCGACTTCGGGATGGCTCTACACGCAGGAGGCTTTTTATTCAGGTGAATCTTCGCTAGTGAGATCATCGCACAGTGCTGGAGTTGCAGATCGTAGCAGTAGTAGCCCAGGCCAACACTACTTTTCTACAAACGTGTTCAGGTGCCTTTTCGAAACTCTGTACTCTTTTAATGTTGTTGAGACTGCTCAGCAGCATCGCCAGCCTAGTTAGACACCAACAGAAAATGACTGGAAAGCTTCAGGAAAGTCGTAATCACTCGGATTCATGAAATTGAGGATGCCATGTGACGTTTGCAACGCATATTGAGCTTGTTTTGGTGTGGTTTTAAGCTATTAGATTGCAGTTGAAAGTGCACCAGGATATCAATTCTCGGGCGACGCGACCACGTAGGGTTCAAGTTAAGTAGAACTCGTTGCCGAAATTGCTTGCCTTTGTATTCTGGAAGCTTATGTATATCGCAACAGCACCGTAACAATTACATAAAGCTTTCGGGGCGACCACTGGAGAGCGATAGTTGCAAGCTTATATACAAATTTCCCTAAATTGTGGAAGAAGCTGCATTCTGGTGACCCTAATTTGCCGTAGGAAATTTGACAGAAGCCAGCATTTAGATCCAGCGTCTAATGCTGCGAAGCTGTCGTTATCACATCACTGCAACCGGACAGTTTGAGCTTTTGGATCTTATTAGTCGTCATCATTCACCTAAAGGCTGCCGCCCTTTCGTACAATGCTTCTGTTCAGACCGATCCTTAGATTTTATGCTTTAAGGTACACTGAAAACGAAAATCATTTTGCTGCTCTGAGCTTTCAACTTTTGCAGCTTAGTCACCGCATTACTTTCACAAAAATGCAGTTGCTACGCAGGTGGTTTCATATTTCAAGACAGTTATTCACGAAGATGAGCTAAGATTCGTGCTGTTTCCGTACCATTTAAAGCAGCAGTAGCTATATCTGCTACGAACGTGCAGCCTCCGCCGCTACTTGTCTGCGAAGATGGAGGGAAGCCAAGACTGCTGAGTGTGAGCTGGAGGAAACAGGCATTTGAGAACTTTAGTTGGTCTGAATAAACGAGAATCAACTTGCTTTGAATAGATCGAAATTCAAAAGAAACCGTGAATACTTCAATCATTAGATACAAGCCGAGAAACGCAGCATAGAGGACTTGGGGACCTTGTTTGACTTTGAGCTCGAATGACTGGAAAAGCTGGTAGTGTACCAAATACTTTGAATGGCTACGGCAAATCACATTATCTGAATATCTGTACCAAAAATACCGAGCTGACACGTTTCTAGAACCCAAGCACCACAAAAGCCAAAACCCTAACCAGCACAGCAACCAGCAATAGATCATGAAACGGGATATCCTCACCCTAGACCCTAGACCGTAGACCCTAGACCCTATAGCCCTAATCCCTAAAGCGTAAACCCTAAACCCTAAAACCCTAAACTCCAAACCCGAATCCCTAAATCCTAGACTCTAAACTCTAAACATGAACACATTCATTTGGTAAGTTTATTTATATCTTGACTTTGTCGCGACTTTCGCCTATTGCTTGACTGTGTTGCAGTGCCCTAATTACTTTTCTCCCAATAGTAAATGCAATATTGTAAATGCGTAGCTTCCAGCACTAAGCATTCAGCTATGAAGTTTCAAATGAGTGAAGTGTTGTGGCTTTCCGTTGCCCAATAGTGAATTCAATATTATAAACCCGTAGCTCCCAGCACTAAACTTTGAGGTGTGAAGTTTCAAATGAGTGAGGGATAGTGGCTTTCAGGGATAACCCTCGGAAAATGTTACGGTTCTACTTGCTATTGCGCAATCCAAAGTTCTTTAAATTTTCAATGTGGTCATCCTGCTTCGTTTCTATTTTCAGAGGCCCTGCTTCGCGTACGTGTCATTAATCTAATATTACCTTTCTGCAGCATCAAGAGCATCTGCTTCCTTTGTCTTAGGCCCAAGTCAGGCCTCTCATACATAGTTGTGCTAGGCTGCTCTCAGTTGACCTTCACGTCCGCATCTCGGCCGGCTGTCCTCTTTGGCGTCTCAGTTGGCACCCCTGTCCAACAGATCTACGGCAGCAATTCTGCTACTCCTGCCAACGCCTGTAAACGCGCCAGTAAGCTTTCATGGACTGTTGCTGCGGGCTGCGATGCTGCTCGTGAGTCTGTTGCTGCCAACGCTGCTACTTCGATGCTGTCTTCAGCCGCTGATCACGAGCAGTGGGGAGTCCTTCATCACTTGAACAGCAGCTGTTCCAGCGCTGCCTGCTCCTGCTGCTTCACCCGTTGCTACTGTGTTGCTTGTGTCTCAGCAAAGACCTTACAGTTACGGCTATGTGCAACCGTCTGTCGCTGGCCACCAGGGCTTTGTAGGTTCTAGAATTTGCCGGCCTGCGTGGCCACTTGACCACTGCTTGCTTTGACTGTATGCTTCGGCCTAGTGGAAGAGTCCTTCCTCATTAGTGATGCCAACGAGAGGGGGGACGACAACTGTGAAAAGCTCTAAAAATGTACCATAGTACTCCCCAATGCACACAAATGGCGTACATATTGCCTGTTAACAGCTGCTGCACGCATGAGTAACACTAAGCAGGGGAGCTCATGTGCGGCAATCTCGCCTGTGGTACTTTCAAAGTTTGGACCTACCTAGGTACACCCTACCTCGAAAACAGTATTACGACGCGCTGGCCGCGGCTCGAGAGGTCCCGTGGGTGCCTTCAAAGCCAAAGGAACTAACCTAACCCTTTGTACCGGAAAACCGCCTTTCAGTTGTTTCTTGGCCATGCAGTCTCATGAACTCCTGGTCATATGGAGGTAGTGGGAAGACATACGGCGTAATAAACTATTTAGCATATTCCAGCAAGCCTTGTCTCCGTCCCAGTGTGTCGTTTTAATGTTGGAATCGTACAAGTGTAGTCAATGCCCTACCACTGATTGACGCGGATTTCCTAGTGTTCCCACCCAATAGAACCTAGGAACTGTTGTTTCATCATCGCCTCGATAACATGCATTAATCGCCTCTTCATCTGTTACATCTTGCTGGCATTGTTATCATGCTTTTCTCGAGAATATTCGACCACCGGAGTGATGCTGAGCAAGCGGCTCCATAAATAAAAAGAAGCCCTTTGCCTGCCTTCTCCCGTATCGGAACGCAAAACACCGTTTGCCGCTGGCGCGTGGCGTAGCTCACACCTGGTGTTCTGCTCCTTAGGTGAATGACTGTATTTGGTTTAATACCTGCATGTAACGCTACCTGTGAGACCTCTTGACGCGTGGTGAGCCATCAGGGAAAAAAATACGAGTGAGCGCTGAACCCAAAGCTTTTTTACAAAAAAAAATTGAGCAATGCTGCGTTTTGCGCAGGAGGTTCATGTAGCAGTCTGACTTGGCTGCGTTTTCTAACACTACGCAGAACTAAGGTTTTGGAATCAAGCCAAGGCACACGATTAAAAATAACCGGAGCTTAGCAGATACCAGAGAAAAGGGCTAATTCTGTTTTCCGTTGCTGACTCCCCGAGATCCAAAGTCTAGACTAGTCCTGGCCTTCCAGCAAAGAATGAGTGGCTTTGCGTTTCTCAGACCGGCGTCCTTTCTATTTATCGCGTGTTCACTGCTAGCATTCGATTATATGATTCAAGTCTATTTTTTGAAGTCTCAGTGTCTCACTTTACTCTCACTACGGCAGGACAGAGGTTAAAGATATATCGCAAATAAAAGATCCTGGTGTTAAATTTCATGGAGGAATAGGCTAACTCTGCTAAAATGCTGTGCCATTTAAACGTGTTAGCCAGCCAGCCGGAGCGGCAAGGGCCATAATGGAACTGCCTGAGACTTCGATTAGCATGCACCTATTTCAACACACGTTGCGCAGCTAAATGAGTTGGTAGCCACTAAAGGGTTAGGAAAGGTTTCCCAACTAAGCAGAGTCGCTAAGGCGGCAGCACCTTACGGACAAAGCACTACACAGAAATTCCATACAGCTGAATTGCAATCCGATCACCCACAAACCTATGTAGGCATAGCACAACAAAGTGCAGATGCAGAACGTCAACTCATCTGTGCGTAGAAGGTACACAATCTAATAATGCAGCAACAAACAGGCACACCTTTACTCTCCGATAGCGTGCTAAGAAGAAAAGAGCAAGCAAAGAAGCAAAAGTAGCAATATCACGGGGGAAAAGTTATTCTACCATAGAAATGAAACAAAAATAAGCAAAAGTCCGGCAGCTGAACAACAACTGGGGTGATGTTCAGGATGCTGTTATCTCGTCTTTGCTGGCCTTCCAGGAAACCCACGAAAGCATGCGAAGCTACGGCGAGCTTCGCGAACCACAGTCGGCCAAAACACCACGCCAGGGAGATTGGAAAAGTGGTTAACTAGCGAAAACGGAGCCAGAGCACGACGAGTCAAGCAAGCAGGAAGGATAAGCAAACTCACTCACTTGAGCAACTTAGAGGCAGTCCTGCCAACACAAAAATGGAAAATAGAAGCGACGAAATGGGTCAACAAACAACAACAGAAAATACCCGAAGAAACGCACATTTTGACAACTTCAAACGCAGCAAATAACGCATGTCGCAAAAGCAGCCAGTACATGGCAATCCAACAAGCGAGTCATCAAAATGACAAGGTGCCGCCGCCCGAGAAATGAAGCAGCTTCAGAAGGCACACAACACAAAGAAACGCAATGGGGCCGATAAGGAGACGCAATAAATTTCGCCGCGTCATGCCATCCAAACGTGGGGAACAAATGCTGACAGGACAGTACGGCACTTTGGGAAGCGGCTCATCAACGCACATCCTTGACTTGCAAAATACCACAAATCAAATAGGAAACCTCAAAAATGCCCACAAAAAGCCACGTGCAGCATAGAGACGCATGTTACTGGCTATCGACTGCATATGGTATGAGTTTTGTTTCTAAATGTGCAGCAAACCAAATGACCCAGGGGCAACACCAGAGAAGCGCGTTAAGGACACTTAACTGCAGAAACGGATGCCATTTGAAAGCAGGGCAAGTGCACTGGCTCTCCGGAAATCGGGTCATCAGAATGACAAAGTATCATCGCCAAAAATGCAAAACTGCTTTGGAAACCGCACAATGCAAAAAACACAAGGAGATCGACAAAGAGATGCAATAAATTTCGCTACGCCATACCAAACCATACGTGGGGATCAATGCTGACAAGACAGTACGGCAGTTTGGAAAGCGGTGCATCAACGCACTTCTTCATTTTAAAAAGTGTGGCACAACCGGTGCCAGGAGCGGCATGAAGGCCCTGCGGCAAGGCGCATTGCGCATTAAAAAGAAATGTTGGACATGGCACATGGCTCATATCATACTGGGAATTGCACGCCCACCCACGACGAAACAGTTTCAACACTTGAGGAAACAAGTGCAACAACTAAAGGAAACGCAAAGGCAAGGAGAAAACGTTTTCAGGCATTAGACATTGTCCCCCAACCAACGCAGCAATAGCTCACCGCCTGGATCACGCTGAGCAGAGGGTTAAAAAATCCCCCGAAGCATTCAAAAATCGCCGGCTACAAACTGGCATGCACAGCCCCAATGGCATGCTGTACAAGGCACCGTCTGTAGGCCCATACAGCCTGGGCATTGGGCGGATTAGACGGGCTCTTCATTCAGAAGCTCCGTCGGCAAAGAAATCTATTATTTCTCGCCGCTGCTACTGCAAAATCGTGAAATGTGTCTCAGCTCTGTTAAACCATATCATCGGCTACCAATTACGCCGTCAAAATAAGAAACTGCTTAAGACCCTGCATCATTGTAGTTTCAACACGTAGTCGAGTAGGGTTGTCTAGGATGTTACTCGGGAGTTGCACACTGTCAGCACATGCCAGAGAACACTGCCTGGTCTCCACTGCAGCAACCTTGCCAAAGTTCGACATACATACTTTAGGCATCAACATTTTGTATCTTTTGACAAACACGGTCGCACTCCAGTGGTTTAGCGTCTATGTGTATGCGCCAAGAGTTACTAGCAAATCTCGCAGAAACGGGAGGCACTTCACGCTCCTGTATGCTGGTCCTTTTAGTATACAGTGAAGCGCAGTCAGCTGTGGTGTTGTTGCCGTGATCCGCCGGCAGGCATCTCACTAACACAGCAATGCCTCTCAACCAAAGAGTGACAGTGCCCTTGCTCCATTTTATTATACCGATGGACTTCCGCATATGTTCACATTTTTACTGGTGAGGTCTCCGTTAACTTGAGGTTCTGCGTCATGTTTGCACTGCTCAGCCCTGGACTGAGACGGCGTTGGTGTCTGAAGACGTCGCTTATATAGGATTGAGCTGCTTCCGGCTGAAATTTGAACACCTGGTCACTTTCTGGTAAAATTTTGCTCTTTTCCTCGAAATAGAACAACCCTGATCACCGACCTGTCTGCATTTCGCCTTTCGACTCAGCAAAGCTACTTGCAGACCGTTCCGTAAATTGTAGCTGCTTCCCATGGAAACTGTGAGCGTACAAGCTGCAGGATGAATCCCTGGGGCTTTGTAGCTACAGCATTTTTTCATAGCTCTCGGAGTTTCTAGTAAAATGCCTAGGTAGAAAGACAGACACATATTTTCAATATTGCGCACTGCCAGTCAGCAAAAAGGATTGCTGCCTCACGCGTCATTCACATACAGCCATACCACACTTGGCACAGCTGCCCGCACTGGCGGCAGTTCGTGGCTTCATCCCCTACGACTGTGATGTGCAGCCTACAGCAGAGTCATCAAACGGCGCCCATACAACGACAAATCGGCCGGCGCCATCATGGTCCACATTTCTCTATTGGAACCAGCACAAAGATTGAAATTTTACTTAATCTGGCATTAGTGCTGAGTGGACGTAGGCATCTTTTCACTTCTTCAGGTTCGCACTCTAGGCCTGGCTCACGCTCTGTACGTTAAAGGAATCTGTGATTTACTAGGCACTTTTGTGCAAACGCACACATAGTGAGGCCCACGGCTACACGCAAAAACAAGTGCAGGCTAGGAATGTTAGGGACAAGGCAACTACGTTGGGCGTGTTCGCAGCAACCGTGACAGCTGCCGCGTCGTCCCGTCCTGCATTTGTCCCCTCAAAGTGTTCACGCATCTACTTCAGCAAATCGATATCACACAATATGTAAACATAACGAAACCACGGAAAAGCAGAACAAATCTATGGGGACGATCTGGCGTCTACGATGCCGAGAGAACGCACACAAGCGAGTGTTTCCGCTTCACGAATGTCACATTTGATGTGGTTGAGCCTAGCCGGAATGCCTCCCACAGGAAGCATGCAGTTCTGCTCGACTACCGAGTGAAAGGGTCTATCGATACCACACAAGACCATATTTGCAACAAAACATCACGTTGAATGTTGCCGCCGTCTGCGCCCCTTAGTTTCAACAAATAGCCAACTCCGGCGACCTAAAGCGCACTGTAAACAGGTAGTCTAGCAGCCACAGCAGTATGCGCTGCGGAATCCTGAAGCAGTGCACGTTTCCGAATATAAGAACTGCTACGTAGCGGTAGGCGTACTGGCCGAATGGATTGTATTCACTTTATCGGGTGCGTTAGCACGCTTGGCGTAATTGCGCTAAAACCATTCTCGCCAACGTCAAAACGTCGTCTTGGCCCAGAGGATTGTGCTGGTTTTCAGGCTATCGCAGATTTTCCCATTGTCGCTCACACAAAACCAGGTATGCGTTCCCTTCGTCTTCCAATTTTCCTTTCTGATACTAACACAAAAGTGGCACGAGGATGCGTAATCAGTCGTCTATGGCCTCGAGTATTGCGTGTGCATGGTATTAATTAGGTTCACGTATCGCCTAAGCTGAGTGCAACTGACTTGCTGAAAGTTGGAAGCACTTTCAGTTCAGCTGTTGTTCTTCTGCATATGCTTAGACAGTGAGACACGTAATTGCAGAGAGGAACAAAAGTAAGCGACAGATGCCACAGACAACGCAACTACATTGGGCGCGTTCACAGCAGCCGTGACAGCCGTGTCGGCCAGTTATACATTTGCTCGCTCAAAATGTGCACATAAAAGTGAATCGTGCACCCCGTGCAGGAGGCTCAACAACACAACGCTTCCTACGAACTCACTCTATCTTCTGCTGCAGCTCAAATCGCCAACCAATCGACGCAAGTAAATTCTGCAATAGAACACATCTGTATTTCGTCTCACAAACGCTTTTAGGGATAGCTTTTTCCAAGTGATCCCCTTTATTGAGTTCTTGAACGCATTAGCAACCAAATGAGGTGCCTGCGCGCTGTCCACAGCATAAAGGGAAACAACCTCTATCTGCGAGCTGCAATGTTCTTTATTTCCTCTCTGCAATGTGTTACACACTTGTATACACTTCTTGTCAAGGGTGAGGTCTTTTGCAATACGCGAGTAAAATATATGCGCGGCCGTCTACTCCGCTTAGTACTTTCAGACAAAGATTCAGAATCAGACTTTACTTTTCCAAAGTCCAAATAAGAACATTACCTAAAAGGATGTCCAGGCATCAGAACCTTGGCCCATGTTGACCCTGGTTTGAAATGCCCTGCCGGTGTCAGTATTTTCAGAAGTTCTCATAGTGCGTGATGAGACTGTGAGATGCTGCGTATTGCGAGAAAATGGGGTGCACTCATCTAAACCGCCAAATGCAGTGTCTGTGTTTTCGCCACTCAAAGATAGCACCGCAAAACGAATAATTTTGCTATTAGCAAGTTAGTTATTCGTAGGTCTAGAATAATTCATTTCCGTTCTGTGGTCTGTCGAGTGGCTGCGATGACGTTCTATAAGAGTGCACAACACACACAAAAGGTGGGGTTAGTTCGTGAATGTCTCATGATCATTCGTAGCAACCCCACAGCAACATTACCATTGGACACTGGAGAAATGAACCCATTTACGTGCAAGACTTTTCAGTAGCTATGTGAAATATTTGGTTCCACCATGCACTGTAGCTTGCTTGGTGCATGAAGAGAGCACCTGCTGGTGAATTTAGTTTTCTAGAGTCAAACTGTCAGCAAGCGGCAAATGCTTACGGACTTGTTTGTAGCATAAGCACACAGAAACTACCGACCACCTGTGACAACATTGACTAACGCCTAAGGATCAGGCATGATTTTCCTCGATCAGAGCTGCGGCCATCTAAGCTGCTGACACACTGTATGCTCCAGAAAAGTTCAGCCGGAGCACTGGTTTAGAAATCAACACATCTAGCATGCAGCAAATATAAGCTGTCTATAACTATTTAGAGACTTCTTTGTTTCTGCTTCGCTGCACCATATGCCGGCTATCCAGTACTGTCTTGCTCCACCCTAGACAGAACTGCCGAAAATATTCCATGAGCTCTAAAACAAGCTGTTTCGAGAAGCAACCAAGCTTCTGGTGTGTGCACTAATTTCTAGGCAGTAAATAATGTGTCTCACAGTGTGTCTTCGAAATTATGTAGAGCAAGCGAATACAAGTAAAGACATGTCTCGCGACCGAGAATTCAACTTTTCGCACGCATGGGCTGTTGCCCAGTCGAGCCCATTTTTTCTCCAAAGATAGGCGAAGTTATTCCAGCGCGAGTAAAAGTGAATTACTGTATTCTACTAATGCAGCGCAATTGAATATTCGCGCAGGTCCTTTCCTCTTACGCAGTTCTCACTAGTGCAGGTTTTTCCGGGGTTTCTGTCAATTCTACTAGATCAACCTATAAAGTGTCCAATTGTTAATCATTTTGGGTCTTTAACACCACCGTAAAGTTTTTCTAGTCGAAACCTGCCTGAGTTTCAGAAAACAGATGCGTCATTATTGGCAAACAGGAGTACTTGTGCACTCTTGCCCGTTGACCTATGGTCCAGCTCATGGGTAACGGAGGGCTGGGCTCGCTGCTTGCTTCTGTCATTTAAACGACCAGTGCAAAGCATTGAGAAGTTCAAGCATCAATGAATTTGGTATACGTTGCTCTCACCATTAGGTACACGCGGGGAAAGTGAAAGCCATTGTCCAGCCGTCAAGGTCACAGTGCTGTCTTAGGTAGCAGGAGGCCAAGCCGCCACTGCAAAGACGATAAAGTTGAATGTTTCCACCTATCTACACAGAATACATAAGCTCAAGTCAGCTGCTGATATTGACTATCACGTTGGTGGCATGCTAAGTTCCTTGTGTGACTGAATTTTTCATGAATGCGCCTCCTGCGCATGAACACTTGTGCTACTGAGTAATCTTAAACTGGAAGCTCACTAACCAGCAGAGAATTAATATGCCTGAAATAATAATGCTAATTTTGTAATATTGCACCAAGAGACAAATTTGTTAACTGTGGAATGAGGTCACTGTTCGCTGTCGAAAGCTGATGTGATCGATGAAAGCACCGGGTCTAGATCGTGCAACGAAAACTTGTCGGCGCGTTATCTGCAGGCACTTTGAAAACTTTAGACAGTATAAATTTGCACTTTTTTGCACTGCCTTTCATATGAAAATGTTTGACATGTCGTTGGCCCTCGGTATTTTCTTTTTGGCCGCTGGAGTGACGGGAGCTCAGAGCGCATTGAACTCCCGTGGCGAAGCGACAGTCGCTTCTGAAGAATCTGTGCTTACAGTGAAAGATGTATCAGTTGCCGACTCTTATGCACAACCTTCGCTTGGAGCGGCTCGTCGTCAAATTACAGCCAGATTCCTAGTCATCGCAGCAGCTGCGGCAATGGCGCTGATTTACACAATCATTTCTTGCTTCAGTTCCATCAACAAACGCGGAACCAAAGCTGGCATGGGTCTTATGCTGAGAAGGCTGGCGGAGGAAGGTGCTGACCAGTGCTCTGTAGGTCATCTGCGAGTTGTTCATGATGACTCCCGTTCAAGGTTTGATCGTTAGTACTGCGTAGCAAATCTGCTAGGACGAGAGTGCGGTGGCAGCTGTTCTGCAGGTGCAAATACCAACGTTTTGCTGACCAAGGCCCAGCAGATGTGCTCAGCATCGCTAGTGCGAGCTTAGAACCATTTCAAAGACATATCATCAGTGCAGGGTGCCGCAAGATATGGACGCTGTAGACGGTCATTGTTTGATCTCGGGGCTGGCGGCAAATGTATTCGGACGGCGTTTGCATATCTTGCCTTTGTCGCATTAATATCAACAGGGTCATACGCGGCAAATCCTAATGACGTGGTAGAGCGCCAACCAAAGGGTTGCCTCTTATATTGATAAGCGTCTTCGGCGCACATACATCGGCGCAACGTCATTGTTGAGCACTGGCATGTTTAGTATATATTTAGGTCCGTTCAAAGCCACTGGTTTGCTGGTGCACTGGCGAACACTCAGGTCCCAGACTGTTATCGCCTGATCTGCGTTCTGAAACGAATTGAATGCGCCATGCAGGAGGCTTCTGGAGCTTTTTTCTAGAAGAATCAGCTGGAGGGCACCTCATATTTCAGACGATGATATGGTGTGGATTCCACATGTGGTACCGCTTTTTGATCAGGGAATACATTTCATGTACTTTTGCTGCGACAAACGCCTCCCAGCTTAAATTCGTTTGGATCGCAACTGTGGTGCTACTGTTGTTCCGATGCTGTTGCAGTGAATGAACAGGCGATATGTGGGAAGATGTGCTACGTGTTGCGTACTTGGCTTCAATGCGTGCCGCTGGCGCTAATGAGCGAGGTTGCTGGCTGCAGTTTACCTATGGAGCCATGAAGTTGCCGCCGCTTTTTTCGTATTCGGCAACACACTGATGCCACATCCGAGTCTTGTCTAGTCATTAGCGTAACTTTTTTGGGGCAAAGCGAAGATAGCGATTGAGCACCGCCACACATGGCAGACAGTGACGCTGCGCAGTGTTGACGCTGTAAAGTTGTGGTTTCAGCAGCAAGTGCGTCTGGCGCATATCTCAGTCACGCGCTGGTGGCTAGGGTGAGACGCGTGCATACAGCGATGTGACGATAACGTTGCGGACGAGCTTGGGTGGGCGTTGCAGGACGTTGTCTCGCCAGTGGTGTCGTTCGAGCACTGTATGGGCGGAGTATGTTTGGCGGCAGAGGCGTGTTTGCTTGGATATTCGTGAGGGCATTTGGGCGAGTCTGAGGTGTGGAATGGAGTTGGAGTGCACGGAGTGGCTTTGTGGGGCAAAAGCACGGTCCGAGTTGGACACCGTCACAGATGGCAGACAGTGACGTTGCGCAGCGTTGACGCTGTAAAGTTGTGGTTTTACCAGCAAGTGTGTTTGGCGCATAGCTCAGTCACGCGCTGCTGGGTAGGGTAGGATCGCGTTGCGGAGGAGCTTGGGTGGGCGTTGCAGGACGTTGTCTCGCCAGTGGTGTCGTTCGAGCACAGTCCGACTTGGACACCGTCACAGATGGCAGACAGTGACGTTGCGCAGCGTTGACGCTGTAGAGTTGCGGTTTTAGCAGCAAGTGTGTTTGGCGCATAGCTCAGTCACGCGCTGCTGGGCAGGGTAGGATCGCGTTGCGGAGGAGCTTGGGTGGGCGTTGCAGGACGTTGTCTCGCCAGTGGTGTCGTTCGAGCACTGTATGGAAGGAGTATATGTGGCGGCAGAGGCGTGTTTGCTTGGATATTCGTGAGGGCATTTGGGCGAGTCTGAGGTGTGGAATGGAGTTGGAGTGCACGGAGTGGCTTTGTGGGGCAAGAGCACAGTCGGAGTTGGACACCGTCACAGATGGCAGACAGTGACGTTGCGCAGCGTTGACGCTGTAGAGTTGCGGTTTTAGCAGCAAGTGTGTTTGGCGCATAGCTCAGTCACGCGCTGCTGGGTAGGGTAGGATCGCGTTGCGGAGGAGCTTGGGTGGGCGTTGCAGGACGTTGTCTCGCCAGTGGTGTCGTTCGAGCACAGTCCGACTTGGACACCGTCACAGATGGCAGAAAGTGACGTTGCGCAGCGTTGACGCTGTAGAGTTGCGGTTTTAGCAGCAAGTGTGTTTGGCGCATAGCTCAGTCACGCGCTGCTGGGTAGGGTAGGATCGCGTTGCGGAGGAGCTTGGGTGGGCGTCGCAGGACGTTGTCTCGCCAGTGGTGTCGTTTGAGCACTGTATGGAAGGAGTATATGTGGCGGCAGAGGCGTGTTTGCTTGGATATTCGTGAGGGCATTTGGGCGAGTCTGAGGTGTGGAATGGTGTTGGAGTGAATGGAGTGGCCTTTGTTGGGCAGAAGCACAATCCGAGTTGGACACCGTCACAGATGTCAGACAGTGACGTTGCGCAGCGTTGACGCTGTAAAGTTGCGGTTTTAGCAGCAAGTGTGTTTGGCGCATAGCTCAGTCACGCGCTGCTGGGTAGGGTAGGATCGCGTTGCGGAGGAGCTTGGGTGGGCGTTGCAGGACGTTGTCTCGCCAGTGGTGTCGTTCGAGCACTGTATGGAAGGAGTATATGTGGCGGCAGAGGCGTGTTTGCTTGGATATTCGTGAGGGCATTTGGGCGAGTCTGAGGTGTGGAATGGAGTTGGAGTGAATGGAGTGGCCTTTGTTGGGCAGAAGCACAATCCGAGTTGGACACCGTCACAGATGGCAGACAGTGACGTTGCGCAGCGTTGACGCTGTAGAGTTGCGGTTTTAGCAGCAAGTGTGTTTGGCGCATAGCTCAGTCACGCGCTGCTGCGTAGGGTAGGATCGCGTTGCGGAGGAGCTTGGGTGGGCGTTGCAGGACGTTGTCTCGCCTGTGGTGTCGTTCGAGCACTGTATGGAAGGAGTATATGTGGCGGCAGAGGCGTGTTTGCTTGGATATTCGTGAGGGCATTTGGGCGAGTCTGAGGTGTGGAATGGAGTTGGAGTGCACGGAGTGGCTTTGTGGGGCAAAAGCACAGTCGGAGTTGGACACCGTCACAGATGGCAGACAGTGACGTTGCGCAGCGTTGACGCTGTAAAGTTGCGGTTTTAGCAGCAAGTGTGTTTGGCGCATAGCTCAGTCACGCGCTGCTGGGTAGGGTAGGATCGCGTTGCGGAGGAGCTTGGGTGGGCGTTGCAGGACGTTGTCTCTCCAGTGGTGTCGATAGAGCACTGTATGGAAGGAGTATATGTGGCGGCAGAGGCGTGTTTGCTTGGATATTCGTGAGGGCATTTGGGCGAGTCTGAGGTGTGGAATGGAGTTGGAGTGCACGGAGTGGCTTTGTGGGGCAAAAGCACAGTCGGAGTTGGACACCGTCACAGATGGCAGACAGTGACGTTGCGCAGTGTTGACGCTGTAGAGTTGCGGTTTTAGCAGCAAGTGTGTTTGGCGCATAGCTCAGTCACGCGCTGCTGGGTAGGGTAGGATCGCGTTGCGGAGGAGCTTGGGTGGGCGTTGCAGGACGTTGTCTCGCCAGTGGTGTCGTTCGAGCACAGTCCGACTTGGACACCGTCACAGATGGCAGACAGTGACGTTGCGCAGCGTTGACGCTGTAGAGTTGCGGTTTTAGCAGCAAGTGTGTTTGGCGCATAGCTCAGTCACGCGCTGCTGGGCAGGGTAGGATCGCGTTGCGGAGGAGCTTGGGTGGGCGTTGCAGGACGTTGTCTCGCCAGTGGTGTCGTTCGAGCACTGTATGGAAGGAGTATATGTGGCGGCAGAGGCGTGTTTGCTTGGATATTCGTGAGGGCATTTGGGCGAGTCTGAGGTGTGGAATGGAGTTGGAGTGCACGGAGTGGCTTTGTGGGGCAAGAGCACAGTCGGAGTTGGACACCGTCACAGATGGCAGACAGTGACGTTGCGCAGTGTGGACGCTGTAGAGTTGCGGCTTTAGCAGCAAGTGTGTTTGGCGCATAGCTCAGTCACGCGCTGCTGGGTAGGGTAGGATCGCGTTGCGGAGGAGCTTGGGTGGGCGTTGCAGGACGTTGTCTCGCCAGTGGTGTCGTTCGAGCACTGTATGGGCGGAGTATGTTTGGCGGCAGAGGCGTGTTTGCTTGGATATTCGTGAGGGCATTTGGGCGAGTCTGAGGTGTGGAATGGAGTTGGAGTGCACGGAGTGGCTTTGTGGGGCAAGAGCACAGTCGGAGTTGGACACCGTCACAGATGGCAGACAGTGACGTTGCGCAGTGTTGACGCTGTAGAGTTGCGGTTTTAGCAGCAAGTGTGTTTGGCGCATAGCTCAGTCACGCGCTGCTGGGTAGGGTAGGATCGCGTTGCGGAGGAGCTTGGGTGGGCGTTGCAGGACGTTGTCTCGCCAGTGGTGTCGTTCGAGCACAGTCCGACTTGGACACCGTCACAGATGTCAGACAGAGACGTTGCGCAGCGTTGACGCTGTAAAGATGCGGTTTTAGCAGCAAGTGTGTTTGGCGCATAGCTCAGTCACGCGCTGCTGGGTAGGGTAGGATCGCGTTGCGGAGGAGCTTGGGTGGGCGTTGCAGGACGTTGTCTCGCCAGTGGTGTCGTTTGAGCACTGTATGGAAGGAGTATATGTGGCGGCAGAGGCGTGTTTGCTTGGATATTCGTGAGGGCATTTGGGCGAGTCTGAGGTGTGGAATGGTGTTGGAGTGAATGGAGTGGCCTTTGTTGGGCAGAAGCACAATCCGAGTTGGACACCGTCACAGATGGCAGACAGTGACGTTGCGCAGCGTTGACGCTGTAAAGTTGCGGTTTTAGCAGCAAGTGTGTTTGGCGCATAGCTCAGTCACGCGCTGCTGGGTAGGGTAGGATCGCGTTGCGGAGGAGCTTGGGTGGGCGTTGCAGGACGTTGTCTCGCCAGTGGTGTCGTTCGAGCACTGTATGGAAGGAGTATATGTGGCGGCAGAGGCGTGTTTGCTTGGATTTTCGTGAGGGCATTTGGGCGAGTCTGAGGTGTGGAATGGAGTTGGAGGGAATGGAGTGGTTTTGTGGGGCAAAAGCAGAATCCAGATTGGTCAAAGTCACAGATGGCAGACGGTGACGTTGCGTAGCGTTGACTCTGTAAGTTGGTTTTTCAGCATCAAGTGCGTTTGGCTTTTATCTTAACGTTCGGAATGGAGTTGGAGTGAACGGAGGGGTGTTAATCATTTGTTGACAGTTCTTTCCAATTAACCTCGTCAAGTTTGCCACCAGTTCGAAGAACGTTATGTGGTTTCATTTGGTAAAGCGCGTGTACGTGTCAGGTTGCTCTGTAACGCAGACTGCATCGGGTAGTTCCTGCGGGCAAGAAGTGAGTGGGGCCAACGGCCAAAGAAAACTTACACACACACACACACACACACACACACACGCACAATGAATTCCTCTTCAGTTCTCGGCCGTGGACACTATATAGCGCTACAGCTTTTGTCAACACATGGACGACAATGTGCGCAATTGCGTATTACTGCAGGCGCCGAGAGTACTCTATTTTCTGTTGGCACACCGCACACCTGATATGGACGGCTACGTGCGGCATTTCATGGGGCTGCCGTTGTAGGCAGAAATAGGCAATAGAAAATATTTTATTGTCTATACTAGCTGGTTTAGATTTGCCCGTGAACTTCTTGTTTGACGGAGTGGAGCTTTTAGCCTCTGTTGCAGACGATACTAGTCTTTGGACTCTTTGCGTGTGAAGGCCGTAGGTGTACAGCATCTTTACGTCGCTGGCATAGATTAGGGCGTTGTAAGTGTATTCAACGATCATGCTTACTTGTGTTTATGCAGGCATGATTGCTGTCGTAGAATGCTTCAGAAAAACCGGAAGAAAGGCTTGCTGCTTTTAGCATGTAGCCGCAGACTGGTCAAACACCATTGTGAATTTCAGTAGTTTGGTGGCCACATTAATGTCTGGATTTCGTGTGCCACCTACGTAAGCACGTACCTCTTGAGCACTGGTTTCTTAAGGTCCCCGATGGTAGGGAATTCCCTACCATCGGGGACTTGCTTTTACATCGCTTTTGACTATGCCTTTGCACAGTTCGTTGTTCATTTAAGGAGAACGGTTAATGCGTTCAACGACACCTAACACAACAACAACCGAGTAGAGTGGAGTAGAATGGAAGCATTCGTAGTGACTTCAGTACAGTGTAAAAACATATATTACGGTTAAAAGGAATCTGGGGCGCAGAGGGTCAAACTTCTGTTGAGCTGTGCCGGGAGCACCTCCCTAGGACTGCGGGCATCTTTTGTACAAAATATATGGACTACCGCCTACGAGGGCAGGTGCATACGGTCGGGACAATCAGCAATTTCTCATCACAGCTTAGCATGATCCCTACTATTTCCCAATTCCAGTGGCACTGCGTGCAGTCCTTCAGAAGGTCTGCGATCATACTTATCTGTTCTGAAATGGAGGTTATGTGAACATTCTCTGCTTAGTTTCGTGTGTATGCTGTGTTGCTGGTACTGAGTTCGGGCCAGGCTGGCTCACACAGCCAGCCACATGGGAGTGTCCCGGGTTTTAGGCTTCACGATTAATGATGCTATTCCCACGACTCAGTGGTACGGTATCTTACGGTTTAGGTGGGCTTTAGGTTGGCACAATGCAATGCCAGTTTCCTTGTCGGGAGCTTGCACAGCTGGTGCGTCACGCAACGGGTGTCTTCAAAAGCTAAACTGTTTGGAGCACTGAATTATTGAATGGTCAAATATGGCGAAAGGCTCAAGTGCATGGTAAAATCAGTAGTGTGTACAACAAGCCAATCATTCAGGAACTTTTTGTTTATTTGTCCCTTCATGTTGTGTTCCATGAAACGGGAACATTGTGCGTCTGAGTTTGAGTCCACATTGGGAGTGTGGATTGCCTCTATTTCTAGTGTGCGCATTGCTTTCAAGTGAAGGACGTCGGTTAACCAGTGGCTTTGGACCCAACGTGCACGCCCCAGGGTGTACGTGTGGAGAAACACTGCGCGGCTTCTCCACTCTAGAGAACAATAAACTGTTTTCGAACAATTTTGCAGGAACACTGCGTACTGGTTTCGGCTCTGAGAACGGAGGCCCACTGGTAGCTGATATTTGCTCTGTACATTGCCTTTTAAGATTCCAAAATCCATTCAGAGCAGATGCTGACTTGTTGAACTTTTTTAATAGCTGGTGCGAGTCGCAATAAGCCTCTTTGCGAACGTTGTAGCTGCTAACATATCTGTGCAGGCTTGATGAAGCAAATCGCTGTCACGCCAGGACATATGGATCTACAATGCATAATCGTGAAGCGCGGATGGAATAGAGTGTGGCAAATACGTAAAAGGTATCTCAGAATTGCGTGGTGTCCAAATAAAGCAGTTGTGGCTTTGACTCAAGATTTCCCGCACCCAACATCTTCATCTACAAAGGAAATGGCCTCACAAGCAGTGCACTTTATTTATTTTTCTGTAATCCCGTTTGTTCAAATTTTCAGTTTAAATTGCGTTCGTTTTGTATTTGCGTTGAACACTTTGGGTTGAAGGCAGTACGTGGGCGCACAACTGTAAGGCAACATCCTTGGAGGGCGCTGCCTGGTGGAGTTAATCGGTGCACAGCGACCAGGCTTTGCTGACGCGTAAATATTTTGCAGTGCACGTTTCCTAATAAGGCATAACATAGATAAAAACAGGCAAAAGCTAGAGTGCTTGCTATCAGCGTTATGTGCTATCTCTGTATCTGGAATGGTTTAAATAGGCCATTGCTTCATTAGAGCTCTGGACAGGACAGCATATCTCGAAAGTTCTTGAAAATTCGTCGAACGCCTCTGTTTGGCGCAAGAAGAAGAGCGGCCTGGGCTGCAGGCTGCTGGCATGAAGATGCCTTGGTGACTATATGCGATAGGACTGTATTGTCTCATATGCTGTGATTTCGAGGAATTCACACAGCACGCCTAGCAACAGTTACGAACGGACATGACGGTACTCCCTTTTCTGTGCCCACTCTCTGACCACACAACACAGCTAGTAGGTTGCGCTTAGCATCCAGTCCATGGCTGGCCTGAAGTGAGTGTGAAGGCGTTTGGCTGGCTGGTGTCCGAAGCTCACGGTGATCCACCCTCAAGATGCAAGCCCCAACGCGCGTAGCGCAAGCTTCATCGAGGCCTCAAGGTGTAATAACTTAGCGCTTTTAGATGCTTAAAGTGCACACAACTAGAAAAACACAATGCACACAGACGGCAAACTGTGCCGACTTGCGGGCTCTATTCACTTCGTCTCCTAGGACAGCGACGCCTCGCCATGTGAGGGGCGACATTGCCGTTAAAACCAGCGCGAATTGTGACGTTTTGGCTGCTTCGTCATTGTCTTGGTTTTGCTGGGTCGAAGGGCGTATGTGACATGGCAATCTCAAGCTTTTTGGCTTCACTAATTTATTCTGCGTTATTGCTTTACTGCGTCTGTCTTCTGTGCGGCCCTTTGCTTGGAAGGCGGAGCATCATTTGCGGCTAGCTCTGTATTCCCGGATACACCCTTAGAACAAGGGCAGACTGAAATTAAATCAGGTCAGCTGGCGGCGATTGATGCTTTACAAGCGTTTCCAAATGAGCCGAACAGCAAGTGTAGCATCGGCACCTTCACAAGCACGCGTAGGCGCAGGGATTTCCACTCATGTGAACGCTTTGTCCGGCGCACCAAACACACAAGTTTTGAAGGTAGGTTCTGTAAAAGCACAAATTTGAAATGGTGGCAAGATTTCATACGTAGACGTCTGCACGCTTGTTCATGCGGGCAACTTCACAGGATGTACGTTACACCGAAAACTGCTGTGGTATTCAGTGCAGCAAAGTTGGGAGACGCTGACAAGCAGGGGCGGAAAGTGGACGAACATTACTGCTCTTTACATTTATTGCAATTAACAGGTGTGTCGGACAACTTGCGTTTTGTGTGAAGATGAAATTACTCAGTGCGCCCATTGAAGTAATTGCTGCCACGAAAGAGTGTTTTCATAGCACGACGAGAGGCAGCCGGCAGCTTCACTAAATTTTATCATGAGCATTTAGAATTGATACAACTTTCCTATAGCAAGCTCCTGAGCCACTGCGGCAAACTGCTTCAAGGTGCCCACGAGCATTTGTTTTCCTGGCGTTGGTACCAAATCTTCAGCCTTTTCCTTCTTTTGCATACATGCTCTGACACACCCATACCAGACGTCCTGGCTATGATGGAGCATAATCGTTGCCGTCTGTATTTTATTTGTTGTGCGGACGAGACACTTGTGAGTGTGAAGCGCGCACTAAATGTGCCCATGAATAGTTCATCTGTATGTAGTAGGCATTGTTTTTGCAGTGCAACTGCGCTGCTAGTGGTGGCGTGCGCGGGATCATATTTCCAGCGTCAATTGAATGCGGAGGCATGTCGTGTTTGGTGCTTATAGCTGCAGAAGGCGGATAGAAGTTCTTTTAAGACGATGAAGTGGTGTCTTAAGGGTGCTTGCTGTCCGCCATAAATACGCAGTGCTGGCATCTGGAGGATTGATGGCACTCTGTGTGTATATGGAAGACTATTAATTGTATATTATTGTCTTGGTCTATCATTGCTGTTTTTTGTTTATTTGCGAAACCCGGTTGCTTGCAATGGGTTCGCTACATGGCTCATGCATTTCTTACACTCTCAGCCTGGCCTTGTGCCGGATTCTTGCACTTTTAGTCATATCTAGTTCAGTACGATAATTTTACTATCCCAGCAAATAGAACAGACCAAAATGTAACTATTTTGCAAGTGCACAGATCGGGCACTGCTCGAAATACTAATTGGCCTCAATTTTGCACATGCACGTGCGCACTTTGCAGAGATTGGCGTCGATTAGAGGCTCAGCAGTATGATGTCACCCGTAAAATGTGAACGCTCATGTGACCTAGGGTTCCTGAGCCACGGGGAATATGCTAGAGGAAGTTTACTACAGACTTCGCACTGAACAGATAACATTAATTATCTGCTTTTTGAAGCGACATTCAGAGAAGACTTGAGGTGTCTTTGTTACTTGGATGATAACACATAATACCTGGCGAGACTTGAAGTGCAGCAGAGTATTGTTGTTCCTCGGATTCTTTTCAGGGTCACTTTGGGCTTCCCTGTTGACCAATTTACGCTGCTGCAGCTGCGAAGCTCACATCGTCGCTAAATCGACGTATGCTTTGGAAGATGTGTCATTTTTCTGGCAACATGTTGACTTGTGAGATAACGGAGATGCTGATGAGTTGACGACTTTGTTGCCAAATTTTACGTCCGTTTGACCAAGCTGTACGGTGTGAAAGATCTACAGATTCATCTCCGTGAAATTCTATTGCTATGCCACATGATCGTTGGAAAGCATCCAGATGTTTCAATTGCGGCTTGCCACCGTTGGTCTGCAGCTACAGCATTGTGAATTAACTCATTCTGACCGTTTCTGCACTAGTCACCAGACATCGCCGACCACGTACAGACCCGCTGACGTCTGGCAACAAAGCTGTTGTTGCCAGGCATTGGCACAATCTGCCGGGATGCATTTGCATGGAGCAGACACACAAGACGCTACATTGAGTGCATTCTTTGGGTCTTAATGCAGCTTGTGGGTACCTGCGCACCTGCGGAGGCTTCATTGTTCAGCCTGCTTTGATATGGCATCTTGTTTACGGGTGGAAGGCCAGGGTGATTGCGAAACTCTACGTTGGAAGCCAGTAGATTTATCAAAAAGGTGGCGTACTGCGGTGTTGGCGCATTTCACTGTGGACCAGGTGCGGCAGTTATGCAACAGTTCGCACTTGAACGATACACTCAGGTATGATCGGCGCCATTAGGCCCTAGAAAACTGTGCAGATTGAACTTGTGTTCTTCATGTGCGCCTTCCGCGTGAAGCAAACACTGCTGGGGAGAGCATATGGCTTTGTAAGGGCTTCCCTGTGTAGAGATGCTGAACCGTCGCTGGAGAATGCTTCTTGTTCTTTTGTGGGTCGAGACGTTGCGGTAGCTACTCAACAAGTTATAGCAGCAGTACTGCGAAATGACTGGCTTCTGGATTGTGGCAAGCTGATGAAGCACTAATAAATGGATTGTCAGTGATCTGTTGGCGTAGGAAGCGTTGGAGCACGTTTATGTCGAAAGTATGAATACTCTAATTGCTGCTCGCAATCTTGCTGCAGTCTAATGCGCCGGTGTTCACAAGTATATGTAATGCAGCATTTGGCTACGCAAACGTGCCCACTGAAGGCGAAGCCTGAAATTGGCGAAAGACTTTGCTAACGCAAAAAGGAAATCTGTGTCTATCCGCAACAGGAACAATTAAAATTGACCCTGCGCATTGCGCCCAAAATAGATGGCATATGAGAGCTACCTGTTTGTAGTGTCCTTTCTGCACTGTCCAGAACGTGAAGTGTGATTCTGGGACACCACGAAGCTTGTGAAATGCTGCTTGAGATGTGGAATATCCGCATGAGAGGAAATCTTGCCGTTGTGATTGGTACGTGAGTTTATTTGCAGCTCTGTCATCAGTTTTTGGTTCGAAGCAAGTAGGTTAATACACTGAAGTGGCCTTGCCTAGTAGTTACATACTACACTGCGAGCCCCCGCCTGCGTAGACGGTATTCTGTGTAGTACAATGAGGCTTGCGCGCCATGCGGTCGGTGGGCCTTTCGAGACCAAAGAAGGATTGACTGATTGTCTCTAAGTGGCGATATGTCTGGTGCTCTCTAAGTGGCGATATGTCTGGTGCTGCTTCGGTAGCACACAAACACGAGCCAGCTCGACCGCATGGTTGCAAGGAGCCCAAATTCTTCATAGACACATCGATGTCGGCTGCAATTGCATGGAGGATGGCTGACGTCTGGTAGGTTGCATCGAAGGTTTAACAATACATCTCGCTCACTGCCACAATTTCGCAGTAGATGGGCGGAGTGACAATGCGGAACGTCGTTGAACACAGTGTTTATAACGGAACACCTGCCAGCTTGTGTCTTTCTGAGTTCATTACTGCCGAACTGTGTAGCCTTTAAGTATTGCTGCCATCTCGTGTAGATGGCGCTTTCGGGTGGCAGTTGAAGTGCATGTGACATACAGGACCGCAGAGACCAGTTTGGAGCCGCTGCGGTTGCTTGTAGTTTTCTTCACAGCGCGGACAGGTATCATCGAAATTCTTTTCCACTCACAGTACTGGTCAATCGTGAGGCACAACGCATATTCAGCAATATGGCGATTCATGCGTACTGTTGCTGCAATACCAACTGCATTGGCTGCATGTGCTGCCATGCTTGCGACGAGTGACTTGTCTGGTTTCCAGGCTTCCGCAGAGGCACGGTAAACAGCTTGACTCACGAGATTGTTTGCAACTTCAGCGGACTGTTTTGCACTTGCTTCGACTGCGACAGTTTCAGGGACTACTGGGATTGTGCCACGTAAATGTGTAATAAGGGGTACGATGGAGCTCAAACGGTTGCATATGGTGAGTGCTATGCTGTTCACGGCTGCTCTGTTGTTCACGGGTATTGTGCGCAGCCAACCACGAAAGTGAAGCCGTTCGTGCCCATGTTTTTCTTTGAAGACCGTGCGTATTGATTGCTTTGCTTCATGGTACTTTATCGTCTATAGTGCGAATTCGAAAGACGAGTGAGTGAAACAATGAGTTCTGATAAAGGCACGTTTCCACTTTGCAGGCCGGGTGTATGTGGCCTTGAAAACTTATTTTCAGGTACATCGTACCGGCAGCAGCGCGTAAAATAGCAGGATATCAGCAGCTATTAGCTTAGCACCCGGACTCTTTTCAGCACACTAAAGGGAAACTGCAGCAGTGACCGGATCTTGAAGTAAGCATCAGTCAGGGATGGCCGCATTTAAGTCAATGCACGGGTTCCCTTGTGGTAATTGTGCTGTTAGTATTCTGCAACATTAATGTTTGAAGAGAGTAGGCAGCAAAGTACTTGGCTGAAGCTGCTCTAAAAGCGTCCACAAAAACGGCAAACGGACTACGCTGATTCATCTCTTCGCCAGCAGACAAACACGAGTCCGTTTGACCGTACAATTGTAACATACTCAAGTTCATCACAGACTCGTTGGAATAGAGAGTGGCTAGCGTCTGATGAGTTGCGCCAAGCATTTACAAATGCATCTCGTTAACTGCTGCAACGTTGCAGGCCATTAGTGGAGTGGTAGTTGCGTAAGACATATTGAACCTGACTTTTACGACAGGGCGGGTAAGGCAACGTAATTTGGTGCAAGTGCGGACAGTTTTTCGTTAAGAGTGTTTTGTACACTGTATCCATTGCAATATCATGCTCGCTTACACAATTGTTTCGCTTGGTGTTTGGGACTGGGTTGTTCCTTGAAAATGCTCCCGCCAAAAAATGATTTGGTTTGAGCAGTGTGTTTGATTGCAACTTAGAGGCCACTGCTGCGTGGACATTTGCGTGTCTGAAGGGTAGACAAGTGCCTGTGCCTCACATACTGTCGCGCAAATGAAGTCGTGTGCGAGGCTTCTTCATTTCCAGGCAGTTTGACTGTGAAGCACAGTACTTGCTGTGCAAGAGGAAGGCGTGAGGGTAGTGTGTCCTTTCTGCGGTCACCTATGCGAATCAGTTTCGGTCTGTGTTGGCAGCTTCATAGCTTTCTATGCTATTGAGAAGGTATATTTCGAATCTTTTTAAGTGGTAAATTGACGTTCATCGCTGAGCATGCGCTGCGGAAGGCTACTTCTGCATATCGTGACGAGATATTGCCTCTATGATTTGATGATCGACATGGATCACTGAAGGACTTTTCTAGAGGCTTCGGCATTGTGTCGTTTCAGCAGTCACTGATACTGTATGGGCCAATTCGCTCCATAGCTCTGATGGCAATCTCTCGAACACTTGAAGTGGTAAGTTTAAGTTTCCTGTTTGACGCACGCATGCAGAATATGCATTGTAGAGCTCTTCAGGCAACCGCAAAATGTTCTTTTGCTTGTTTCTAGTCCAGTCCATGCAAAAATGACATGGCATTATGTGCAGCTCCGTCATTGGGCAAATGTATGCCGAACGAGCGGCGTGCTTGAAGAGCATGTAGGCATTCATCCTGAAAACAGCGAGATTAAATGAAGGCGGATAAACTGCTGGTCTTCAATGTGACCGCGCACTTGTCAAACAGATTGTACGTAGTGCCACGATCAAAGTTGGACGCCCGCATCTGTGAGCATGTATATGCGCAAGGCACTGGCAGTGAGATTCAATATGTGAGCGCTGACTGAATTCGTCTACAGCTATTAGCCTTCGTGTTCTTAGCTACCTTGAGCTGCAATACTGCAGATGTGATGTAATGTATCTTCGAAACAAGAACGTTGTCCTGCTGCGCCGACACCGTTCGTATCGAAGTTGACAGGTAAACACTTGAAATTATCAAATTTTGGCATTGGAGTCCCTCAGTTCAAGGTGATCTTTTACTACTTTTTCGTGTTAATTTCTGCGCTGGAAATTAGAAAGTATGTTTATACGCATCAGCAAAAATGAAGTGACTTCCTTTTTAGGGTTGTAACGCACTTGCTGGTGTGCGGGGATACACTTGAACTTTCTTGGCCTCACATAGGTTTGTTGCATTTTTTGGCGGCGTGCATTTGTAAGAACTTTGCAGGAAAAATTACGTGGAAATAAGGAATTTTATACTGAAGAGACGCGTGTTGTCGAATGCTGATTAGGGTCGAAGGCACAGATGTAACGTTAATTCTGACTAGCTAAACAGCGCTGAGCAGTTCATTTTCGTTTGGGCTTTCCAGTTGGGTGTGAACAGCACCTAGATGGTGAACACGACCGTTCGTTTAGGAGCACTATCGCTTGCGTGATGCAATTACTAAGACTTTACTACTGACGTCTGCAGTAATGTACACGTCGTCGATCCACGATCGAGCACTGAATTTCAGTTGTATAGAGATTGAGCAAGCACAACGACAAGAGTTGCTTCAGAAGTGTGCTCTGCAGATATAGTGTTGGGTAGGCTGGGAGCAAATGGGATGCTGTTGTTGACATTCAGTGCAACGCATCGCAGAAGCAAACCACTGCTCGACGTGACTTCGGTGAAACGTTGCCTCAAAATGAGCTCTTTTTACAGTAATTAGGTGTAAAAATAATGTTTCTGGCGACAACCCTTCCACGCGTGACGCAAGCAGAGGATGTCGCAGCAGCTATTTTTGGCCCCCGGAACTTGCATCCTCCGTCACTCCGCTATTTCGGTCTAGAAAGAAATTCAAATGTGCATAAGCTTTTATCATAGGAACGCAATCACTTGGCACGGCCGTACGGCCTTTATGGATCGGTTCTTTGTTCCATAGTCAGACATTGGGTGGACGCGTTTCATTAGAGCTCCAGTTACAACAAATGCACCACCTGCGATGAAGTGTGCAATGTTAGCTGTACTGCTGGCATCTGAATTGTGTATAGGCGGTGCGTAGCACAAGCTTACGAATTCACAAGCCTCGACTCAGAACACCGAAGAACCGTTTGTTTCTAGCAAGCCACACAATAGTGTACCCGCCTAAGTAGTCCACTACTTGTCTTGATTTCCAAAAGCTGCAGTCGATCTACTATTTCTTACAATTCTGCATAAATATGTGCAGGCGACTGAGGCCTAGTTGTGGCCTGCGAGCCACGTTTCTATACTTGTGATGCTTTGATTGCGTTGATTGCGATTTATAAAAGGCTGTAGGCGGGTGCACATTTGTGATGCACAAGAACGCGCGAAGCCTTGCCTCCTCATGAAGTGTAAAGATTTTGCAGTGCCTTTTATTTGCGTTAGTCAGAAACTTTGCTGCCCAGCTCATTGGCGTTAGCATCTCGATGACGGAAACTAGGAAGGCTTGAAGTCGTAAAACAACATTCCATTACGGCCCACACAGAATAGCATATCTCTAAAGTTCTTGAAAGTTCATCGAACGCCTCTGTTTGGCGCAAGAAGAAGAGCGGCCTGGGCTGCAGGCTGCTGGCATGAAGATGCCTTGGTGACTATATGCGATAGGACTGTATTGTCTCATATGCTGTGATTTCGAGGAATTCACACAGCACGCCTAGCAACAGTTACGAACGGACATGACGGTACTCCCTTTTCTGTGCCCACTCTCTGACCACACAACACAGCTAGTAGGTTGCGCTTAGCATCCAGTCCATGGCTGGCCTGAAGTGAGTGTGAAGGCGTTTGGCTGGCTGGTGTCCGAAGCTCACGGTGATCCACCCTCAAGATGCAAGCCCCAACGCGCGTAGCGCAAGCTTCATCGAGGCCTCAAGGTGTAATAACTTAGCGCTTTTAGATGCTTAAAGTGCACACAACTAGAAAAACACAATGCACACAGACGGCAAACTGTGCCGACTTGCGGGCTCTATTCACTTCGTCTCCTAGGACAGCGACGCCTCGCCATGTGAGGGGCGACATTGCCGTTAAAACCAGCGCGAATTGTGACGTTTTGGCTGCTTCGTCATTGTCTTGGTTTTGCTGGGTCGAAGGGCGTATGTGACATGGCAATCTCAAGCTTTTTGGCTTCACTAATTTATTCTGCGTTATTGCTTTACTGCGTCTGTCTTCTGTGCGGCCCTTTGCTTGGAAGGCGGAGCATCATTTGCGGCTAGCTCTGTATTCCCGGATACACCCTTAGAACAAGGGCAGACTGAAATTAAATCAGGTCAGCTGGCGGCGATTGATGCTTTACAAGCGTTTCCAAATGAGCCGAGCAGCAAGTGTAGCATCGGCACCTTCACAAGCACGCGTAGGCGCAGGGATTTCCACTCATGTGAACGCTTTGTCCGGCGCACCAAACACACAAGTTTTGAAGGTAGGTTCTGTAAAAGCACAAATTTGAAATGGTGGCAAGATTTCATACGTAGACGTCTGCACGCTTGTTCATGCGGGCAACTTCACAGGATGTACGTTACACCGAAAACTGCTGTGGTATTCAGTGCAGCAAAGTTGGGAGACGCTGACAAGCAGGGGCGGAAAGTGGACGAACATTACTGCTCTTTACATTTATTGCAATTAACAGGTGTGTCGGACAACTTGCGTTTTGTGTGAAGATGAACTTACTCAGTGCGCCCATTGAAGTAATTGCTGCCACGAAAGAGTGTTTTCATAGCACGACGAGAGGCAGCCGGCAGCTTCACTAAATTTTATCATGAGCATTTAGAATTGATACAACTTTCCTATAGCAAGCTCCTGAGCCACTGCGGCAAACTGCTTCAAGGTGCCCACGAGCATTTGTTTTCCTGGCGTTGGTACCAAATCTTCAGCCTTTTCCTTCTTTTGCATACATGCTCTGACACACCCATACCAGACGTCCTGGCTATGATGGAGCATAATCGTTGCCGTCTGTATTTTATTTGTTGTGCGGACGAGACACTTGTGAGTGTGAAGCGCGCACTAAATGTGCCCATGAATAGTTCATCTGTATGTAGTAGGCATTGTTTTTGCAGTGCAACTGCGCTGCTAGTGGTGGCGTGCGCGGGATCATATTTCCAGCGTCAATTGAATGCGGAGGCATGTCGTGTTTGGTGCTTATAGCTGCAGAAGGCGGATAGAAGTTCTTTTAAGACGATGAAGTGGTGTCTTAAGGGTGCTTGCTGTCCGCCATAAATACGCAGTGCTGGCATCTGGAGGGTTGGTGGCACTTGGTGTTCATACGGAGACCTACAAGTTGTAAATTATGTTCCCGTTCTAATGTTGGTTTGCTTGAGTTTGTCTATTTCCTGTGTTACGTCGCAGAAGATGAAGCCTTCGCGTTTCGTTTATGTATGTAAAGTGAGCGCAGTGTGTTCTGCGACGTTGTGCAGCGCCCCATTGAGTTGTGCGGTTTTGGTTTAATATAGAATGTACGTGTCGTTAACGCCGCGAGAAACCTGCTTGTAAAACTAGCTGTCGCAAGCGATTTAACAAGGAGCAGCGCTAGCTAGTTGTTCACATCGAAAGCAGCAGCATGAACCACTTAGAGAACCGTGTTTTCTGGAGTGAAATAACGCGCATTTGACTTGCGGTAGCATTGTCAGCACAACAGTGTATATCAATTTTTTGAGGCTGTGCGTTCGTATTGGTCTTGAGGCATGTGTGGCTAAAGCATTGCACGTACGCGCAGTTCCTTAAGTTATCTGAAATGCATGGCGGTTCACTCCAATTTTCTAGTCCCTGGCTGTGCTTCTTAGCATATCACTTATACTCCTCTTCAAAACTGGTTTGGCTTTGAATGAACTGACGGGAGTTGATTTGCTGTTTCTACCTCCAAGCGCTGCGTGGCGCTGGGAACTGAGAAAACTACAGCATCAAATGGGGTCTTTTCGCTTCAGTCTCCATTCACCTAACGAGGTATAATGTTGTTCGAGGCTTGTAAAGCAGTCTGTCGAAAGGAAATTCGGTAATTTACGGGCTTTCAAATGGAGTGTTGGTTTCAGCTCGCTGCAGAGTGAAGTGACTCTCATGCACGCGCGTTGAAATAAACAATTGCAACTGGTGTTTGCTTTCCAAAAAGTGTTGCATCGGGACCTGCTGCGTGGTGCAGGATGTGTTCAGTGCACGCTGTTGATAGTAATGTGGTTGCTCTTTCCGCGATGACATTTGTTTTTGCAAAAGCATCTCCGGAATATCGCAGGGACAATCACACAACAGAAAGAAAATGCCGTCCTTGCGATTCTTGTCTTCGTGAGCTGGATGTTGGGGCCGCGTCAAAATGGTTGCTTTGACTATGTGCACAGACTGTGCGTCGTCTTGAAAATGCGATGCCATTGCTAGAGAGCTTAATGGGCTCTGTGCTACAGCACCTCCGGAATACCACAACGACAATCATATAATAGAAAGAAAGCGCCATTTATGCAATTCTTGTCATCGTGAGCTAGACGTTACAGCATTATTGAAATGGTTGCTTTTGGCTATGTGCGCAGGCTGTGCGTTATCTCGAAAACGTGATTGCTAGGAGAAGGCTGATGAGCTTCACGCTCCGCAGCAACAGCTCGCAGCACAGACGCCCATAGCAGTGTACCTTTTGTGCATGGCGACGCATTCGGAGTTATTTATATCTTCACTTCTCACCACAGTACATCCTGTAAGTGTCGTTATATGCATGCCACTGCAGTTTTTTGCGTTCAAAATGCGCATATGTATTACTGACGCATTACGGGTGCGGGATTTTGTTGGTTGGGCTGCAGCAAGTAGGCTTACGTAGTGCCACTTTAAATCAACCATCCACAGATATTTACTGTGACTCACGCCATTTGGTTTTCATCTGGAGCTTCCCGTTATTTGGCTTGTGGTTTGGAGCGTCAAACGCGTATTGTCTCATGCAGCAGAAGCGAGACTCCAATGTAGATGGGCGCTACACGCAAATTAGGTTCACAGCAATTAGTGGCTGCAGGTATACGATGTATTTCCTTGCACAAACGACGGGGAGGTCGATGCGTGAAAACAGGCCGGTGCAGCACAACGAATTCAGATTAGCTGCCACACGCCCTTATCGTACATGCATCATATCCTGCAGTGCACAGCTAGCACATATTTGTAGGGTAATCGAAGCAGTGGGCCACGCATATCAAGCTAGCCCAAACCTTGCGTTTACATTTAATCATAGGGGCGGGAAGTGTCCTGGTTTTTGCGGCCTTCGCGCAGCTTGGCACGTTGGCTTTATGTGGCTGCGAATCAATGTTTTATAGCCACCCTATCTCCACATACTTGCGCCTTTGGGTTGAGTTTGAAATATGTCGTTCACGGATCCTGCTTTCGTCGTTTCTGCCCGCGGGGCCGGGCGCTTCTCGTGAAGCAACCACGTTCTACATTAACCCCTGCCAGTCACCGCGCTGTTTATATATGGCATGCAGTCTGTACTGCCACACCAACTTGTAGCACTTCAAGCATGGCGAAGGCCAGGGAACGCTTTTGCAAGAATCTTGGTTTAACTGCTGAGATGCTGTTCCCCAGCAAGTTGGGGGAAGTCAGTACACGTCTGGTGAGGTACCATTTGTGGCATCAAAAAGAGCTTGGTTGCGCTTTGAATCCTCTTCGGTTTTGTTTAGCGCTTTTCAGTGCTGTCTGCAATCGAGTTTTCGCTTTTCCCCGTGCTGTGCTGATTGTGTGGCCGGCGTGCCACAGTGCAGTGTTCAGCAGAGCTGTTGCTTTACCGTGTTGAAGCTTGTATGTCATGAGCCAATTCAACTCCAGCAGAAGTATTGTAGTGCTGCGTTCAACTGGTGTCACATTTGTTCTGGAAAATAAGCGCCCGTGCCTCACCTGACGATATGGAGCGTGCAGTACTATGCAAGGGTTCGGTTGCCATTCATGGGTAGCTCTTAGAACACTCTAGACTAAGCCGAGAAGCTTTTTTTACGGCACGCTTGTTCCATCAAATGCTGGCATGGACCCCGTCTGCGAGTTGTTATTATTGTATTTCGGTGGCCAGCTCACCAATCGTAAAGTGCCTGATCACAGTCTGCGTTCTGTGTGCCGTTGTCCGCTGCAAATTTTGCTCCAAATGCTGCACAACGTAATGACTCGTCTTTACAGATGGTGGATTGATTGTGAAATCATTTACTGGAGGGTTTTTCTCATTGCATGTGTCCGAAGAGAATTGACAAGCAAGCCAAAGTGCTGATCAGCATTCCCGTTGCTGTGATCTGCGGTCCTTGTTAAAGGTAACTCACCTTTCGACAATCTCCTCTGCAAACAGAAAACGTGATGTTCATTCTCTTACTCCCGGTGCAGAAACGTGTAAGCAACAGGGTGTTCTTTGCCCATGTTACTTGCCGTATACGCCAGCTTGTAAGAAGATGAAAAACGAGCGTACACCAGAAAAAGCACAGCATGTTATATTGCGTCTGCGTTAATGACAGTATTCGGACTATTGCCTGCCTATTGAATTGCCGCGTCAGGCAGACTGACGGTTACAAATTATTTGAGATTTCATTTCCTGACGCCTGCGGATGATTGAACATAGTTTTGGTGGACCTTTGCTTGTGAGCCTTCTTAATTTGACACAGAGGTGTTTTGTTTGTCAACAGATAGCTGTATTGTAGCTAATGTGCTGCGTGTCCATGCTCGCTCCTTTGCTTCATTCGTTGTTGTACACAGAGCAGCCAGTGGCTGCTGTAGTACGTATTGCCTTTCGTTTCGTTTGGCTGTGGAGCCTCCAAAGCCCTGGTCTTTCGAGTATGTGGGCAGACTGGCGGCGGCACCGTTGGTTCATGGAAACAACTGTCATTTTTACTACCGACTCTAGGAGCGGGACGTGTTTCATATGCACTGTGCTTATTATAGCGTGGGTATCAGCTCAGCTAGATTAGACACTTAATGCGGCGAGCTGACCGCATGCGTGATTATGTGCTACCCTTGGAGGAGTCGGATTAGGGTTCTCATGATGTATGGCACTACGATGGTAGAGATTGCAGAGTTGTCTCTTTTTATGGCCTCTACAGTATGAAACGGTCAGCACGGTAGATTCACGCGAAGTACTAGAAATGAGTGATGATTAAATTCATTGCTTAGCGAAGTAGGGCATCTCGGTCTGGTCGTCTCTCTATTGAGTGTCCCTTTGCTGAGAACGCAGTACAAAGGATGTACGTTGGAAGCAGTGGCCGTATGACGCATTTGTGCTCAAAAGGCTTCTTACACTGTCCGACCTGCACGCTTCTGGATGGCCTGAAAAGCTAATGCTCGCACCAACATGGAGTGCATCGGCGTGGGCCATCCCAGTAGCTTGCTAATTACTTGCAGCAAAGCCTTCGAAGAAAGCACTTTGTGTTTCTTTAAAGATTTGAAAAAACATTCAACGCCATATCGTGCATTAGTCGTTTACTGCAGATCCTGTGAAGCGACGCTGAAGCTAAATAGCGCTCCTGTTGGGTGACCGATGTGTAGCCAAGTAGGTTGTAGGGCATCCCAGGTATTAAGAATTTGAGCTTCCTACTTAACATCGGACCCACGAGGTCTTTCGCCGTTACAGCGACTGAGCATCGTTGAGCCCTGCGCACAGTGGACTTCTATAGGTTGGTGCATGCAGCAGACTAACGGCTCGCGAGCTCATGCACACTGGCTGTCACATGACCGGATAGGCTCCAAGCGACTTCTTGAGAGCTGGTTGGCACACGAAAGCTTTTCATGCGAGGCAGCTTCCCTTTGCATCCAGGCCTCGTTCCGCACCGGATGCAGTGATTTAAGGGCGTCACATAGAGACGAGTGTTTGCAGTTTCATGTGGACACAGTATGACACAGGTATTGTGAATGCAGCTAAATGTTTTGAGCTTTGCTAGCAGCTTCGTATGCTCAAGGCACGTTCATCTCTGGTGTAACGGTTAGTGATGCATGTGGGTTCTGCGTGGTGGGCTTTTCAGCCAGACAGTTCAGCCACGGAGATGGGTCATCATAGGAAGAAACTGCGGTAGCCATGGCAGAAACGAGAAGTACAAATTTGGCTGAATTTGCATGTCAGGCGGCAGCGCATGCGCTGTGCACGTCCAGGCCACACTGCGCGGCAGTACAGAATCCTATACAGAATCCGTCAGCGATGGTTTTGCATAGAAACGCGCTATTTCGCTGCTAGGAGCTTGCGTTGCCGACTCAGTTGTATCATGACGAGGCTCAAGGCATTGTTTGGTCATGCGTCCGAGACGCAACGGAAAGCTAGGTCCGTGGGCTAGGCTACGCTTTCCATTCGCTGCTGCATTTTATTTGCATTCCTAGGACGCTTTCTGGCGTGTCTGTTGAACTTTTGTGTGGTTTAGTACCTTTGCATGGGCTTTGGCGAAGGGATTGCACTTTGTGGACCTGTATATAGACACGAGATACAGGGGGGATTGTACTTTGTGGATCTGTATATAGAGACAAGATACTAAGCAGAAGGCTGTTGTACTAGGTGCGCAGCTACATTTTAGAAGTGAAATTTCTGCCCATAATGCTTCTGTAAGGCTGTCTGTGTAGCCAGCTATTCCTTGCAAACTCTTGCCTGTTTTTCCTACATCGAAACTTAGAGGTTGAGTGGAGCCTACTTTAAAAGCATTCCATCAGCCATGAACCAAGCGTGATACGACGTGCTGGATTTACACCTTTGACAGGCGGTGCGTCGAGTTGCGCCGAACCTAATCAGCAGGATACCACAAAAGCGGTGGGAGCGTCAAACACTTAAAGCGTAATTCCCCCATCCAAAATTTTCAAACATTCCAGTGTTTTACGAGCCCGCTGGACCATGACGTATTGCTGCGTACGTAACGACTTGCTTCTTTTGTCTTTTAACTTATGCTTCAGCGCCCAAGCAGTTGCGATTTTCCATTTCCATTGGTGGGGTTGGCCCGTTCGCCCAACACGCAGGTCGTAGGTCCAAAGACTGTGACCAGATACCCACACGTGCTTTGAGCATTGTTCCTACGCGCACTATCCTGCCTGTTTGTGGTTCGCGAAGATACGCAGGAGCTAGTCTGCCACTGCGTCCTGCTGCTCTTGTTGCTGAGCTAGTTCCAGCGGACCTGCAGCACTCAGTGAATGCGTCTGTGTTTTGACAGAATAATTGCGACGGTTATCAAAATGCGCATGACGCCGAGCAAAACCAGTGAAGGGGTTGAAGTGTTTCTGCACTACTCATATGCGCTCAATTTTTGCGTGGGTGATTATGGCGCGGTTTTCCATAGTGACGCTTCAGGATGACAGCTCGTTCATACAGGTTACTTCGAGCAGCGAACTTCATGCAGATGGGCTAGTGGGCCAGGCTTCCACATATTTTGCAGCCACTGCCGAAGCAGTTTATTACTCCATGAGAATACTGTGAGAATGTCTATTCTCTTGCCGTCATGTTCATTACAGTTGCAAACCAAAGGCGTGCGGAGTGGAGACTGACTGAGGTTGGAGACTTCTAGGATTTCTCTGCTTGCAGATAAGCACGCGTGCGCTTGATTGCCAGTTTCATGGGTTGCCGAACTGTTATTATTTTCTAGTTTGACAAAACATTTGTGTCTCGAGCATGCGTCTGCGCATGCACCTAGAACGTTGAAGTGCTGCTGCACTTCGTTTTTGCCCCTAGGACACCTGAAATTCAGAGCATTTCCAGAATTCGCGGTGCACTTGTTGATACATGATTTGGCAGCAATGCATAGAGGACGCGTTTCATTCACTGTGTACTGCGTGTCTCCGCAAGATGGACTGACGCCGACATGGGAGCCAAGGTTCCATCTATCCATGCGTGCGGATACTCCAAAAACATAGTAAGACAAAAGAACTGGTGTTGTTCATGAGGTGCTCTTGTCGTCTTGGGTGCAAAGTTGATTTTTATGTCATCCTAGCACAGAACTGCGTTGTTGCGTGTTCACGCTCAATCCTTCTCTGTCAAAGTACATAAACCAGCCAGTGGCTGCGGCATGCTGTATTTGCCTTTCGTTTTGTTTGACTGTGGCGCCACCAGAGGCCTGCCGAATGTGTGGGCATAGCGGCGGCGGCACTGTTGGACCGGGGAAACAACTGTCCTACTCACTACCGAGTAAAGGAGCTTGATGTGTTTCTTTTGTGCACTGCCATTTGGTATCGTGGGTATCAGCCCAGCCTGCTTAGGCAGTGATTGCGGCGATACGACCACACGGGCGATTGTATGCCACGCTTGGACAAGCCGGATCTTGTTTCTCACGATGTATGGCTTAACGGAGGCAAAAATTGTGTGGTTTTGTAGATCAGCATGGGTTTTGGCACAGCAACTGCACGTTGTTGATGTGCGTCTTACAGGCTGTGCGTCAAGGTGCACTGGACCTGTTCAGCAGAACAACACGCAAGCCGCAGAAACCTTCGAAGAATTCATCTGTATCTTTCCTGCTCTGCAAAGTCCCACAGTTGGGCGCCCTGACAGCTCATGCAGAGTGCCTATTAAGGCCCCTCATTTTGTTGTGTGCCTTGTTGATTGGCTCGCTTCTTTTTCTTAGCGCAGCCACGTTTTAGTAGGTGAGCAGCTGGTCTGCAGCTCAAACCATGCGTCTGCGAACCTGGAATTCTTTGTTTGCACTGGGGTCCAGGGCGTAGGTTATAGAAAGCACCCGCTTAACGTGCTTATTGAAATGGTTGTGCTGCAGGAGGTTTCCTTGGGCGTCGACAGTGTTGCCACTGTGTATAGAATACCTCACGAGATACTCAGCAGAAGACTGTTTTCGCAATTTTCTATCCTAGAGGCGCAGTCGGTTTGTAAGTGTGGCACGGCTGTCCGAAATGCGCTTCGTAATGCTGTGTGAAATGACCTCAACACGGGTCTGCGACTATTCGTGGCATTATGGTAGCCAGTGATTCCTGACAAAATCTTGCCATTCGTTGCTAATTGTAATCGCAGGGCGCATGGCGCTCGTTTCAAGAGCACTAACTGAGACATGTACAATGCGTGCTGCGACATGCTGGTTTTGCGTCTTTGACAGATGGTAGGTCAAGGGACACAAAACCCTAGACAAGGACGACACCCAAGACAACACACGGGTTGTGAAAGTGCGCCTTCGAAGAACTTGTTTGTGCTTTCCCGGCCCTGCAGCTTGTAACATGTTAGCTCTTTGTGAGCTCTGGCAAACTGTTTTGTAGAATGTCAGGAGTTGTGCTTTAGTCAATTGAATTGTTGTTTTGTGCAATTTCGGTCGTATTGGAGCAGTAGCCTCGCAGCTACAGTTAGACTCCTGCTGTTGCTCCTTTGGGATGGTCCTGCGAAGGCTGTATGTTTTGCGACTGCGATCAGAAACCCCACGTGCTTTGAGCATTGTTCCTACGCGCACTATCCTGCCTGTTTGTGGTTCGCGGAGATACGAAGGAGCTAGTCTGCCACTGCGTCCTGCTGCTCTTGTTGCTGAGCTAGTTCCAGCGGACCTGCAGCACTCAGTGAATGCGTCTGTGTTTTGACAGAATAACTGCGACGATTATCAAAATGCGCATGACGCCGAGCAAATCCAGTAATGAGGCTGGAGTGAGTCTGCACTACGAGTCCCCGTGGGACCCAGGTGGGAGGGCCTGCTTGGTGACTGCAGTCTTGTGAGTGGAACCGGTATTCGCACCACGCACCGCCGTTGTATCTTGGCTTCCTCCAGAGCCTTTGGCTGCGTGGGCACTGTTCGCTTCTGGCGTGGCTGTCCACTTTGGATTCACGGCTTCTTGAGACGCTTGTTTGTGCGGCAATCAGTTGTTGGGTGGCACTGCGTTCCCGTCCGCCATTGGCGAGGCTTTCATATAAGGCGGCGTCCATCGAGTTTCAGGTCGGCACGCCACGTGCTGCATTGACTGCTGAATAGCTACTTACCTTTGCTTTTATCAGCCAGTGCGCGACGAAGCAAGATAGCCCAGTTAGCGTCATCACGTGGCCCATGTTTCGAGGCTCGCCGTTGCTTTCCTGTGATTTTCGGGGCAGCATAGACATGCGGCCCCCGACTGCGTCGCTCAGCCGCGCTCATGCAGCAGCTGTACTTGGGTGTTTGGGCGGAAGGCAGGTGAAACCGCGTGTTTGCTGATTGCGGTGTGGAGAGCGGAGCGAGTTTCCTTACCAGGCAGTAAGGTTTCATATCGGTTGCTGCATCTTCTGCCGATTCGCGAACGGTTTTCTCTGGCGTATCCCCTCAGTGCCGTGTGACGCCTTGCCCACAGGTTCTGCTGTGCTGTAAGCAGCAGTTATGTGGAACTGTGTTCCCATCCGTCCCTGTCGAGGCTTTCATATAAGGCGGCGTCCATTGGGTTCCAGGTCGACAAGCCGCCTGCTGCACTGGCTCTGTCGTAACTCCTCGGCCACTCGCTCTCTCCAGGATGTACGCCGTATTGCAGGATAGTCCAGTTAGCTTCCTGAAGAGACCTATATTTGGCCGCTTGGCGACGCTTTCCTGTCAGTCGCTGGACACCATGGCAAGGCAGTGCCGTATTATTTCGTCTAGGCATGCGCATGCAGGAGCTGTGATTGGGTGCTTGCATGGAAGGCGCATGAAGAGGCGTGGCTGCTGATTGCAGCGTCGAAAGGAAAACCAGTTCTCGCCCCGCGCAGCGCCGTTGTATCTTGGCTTCCTCCAGAGCCTTTGGCTGCGTGGGCACTGTTCGCTTCTGGCGTGGCTGTCCACTTTGGATTCACGGCTTCTTGAGACGCCTGTTTGTGCGGCAATCTGTTGTTGGGTGGCACTGCGTTCCCGTCCGCCATTGGCGAGGCTTTCATATAAGGCGGCGTCCATCGAGTTTCAGGTCGGCACGCCACGTGCTGCATTGACTGCTGAATAGCTACCTACCTTTGCTTTTATCAGCCAGTGCGCGACGAAGCAAGATAGCCCAGTTAGCGTCATCACGTGGCCCATGTTTCGAGGCTCGCCGTTGCTTTCCTGTGATTTTCGGGGCAGCATAGACATGCGGCCCCCGACTGCGTCGCTCAGCCGCGCTCATGCAGCAGCTGTACTTGGGTGTTTGGGCGGAAGGCAGGTGAAACCGCGTGTTTGCTGATTGCGGTGTGGAGAGCGGAGCGAGTTTCCTTACCAGGCAGTAAGGTTTCATATCGGTTGCTGCATCTTCTGCCGATTCGCGAACGGTTTTCTCTGGCGTATCCCCTCAGTGCCGTGTGACGCCTTGCCCACAGGTTCTGCTGTGCTGTAAGCAGCAGTTATGTGGAACTGTGTTCCCATCCGTCCCTGTCGAGGCTTTCATATAAGGCGGCGTCCATTGGGTTCCAGGTCGACAAGCCGCCTGCTGCACTGGCTCTGTCGTAACTCCTCGGCCACTCGCTCTCTCCAGGATGTACGCCGTATTGCAGGATAGTCCAGTTAGCTTCCTGAAGAGACCTATATTTGGCCGCTTGGCGACGCTTTCCTGTCAGTCGCTGGACACCATGGCAAGGCAGTGCCGTATTATTTCGTCTAGGCATGCGCATGCAGGAGCTGTGATTGGGTGCTTGCATGGAAGGCGCATGAAGAGGCGTGGCTGCTGATTGCAGCGTCGAAAGGAAAACCAGTTCTCGCCCCGCGCAGTGCCATTGTATCTTGGCTTCCTCCAGAGCCTTTGGCTGCGTGGGCACTGTTCGCTTCTGGCGTGGCTGTCCACTTTGGATTCACGGCTTCTTGAGACACTTGTTTGTGCGGCAATCAGTTGTTGGGTGGCACTGCGTTCCCGTCCGTCCCTGCCGAGGCTTTCATATAAGGCGGCGTCCATTGGGTTCCAGGTCGACAAGCCGCCTGCTGCACTGGCTCTGTCGTAACTCCTCGGCCACTCGCTCTCTCCAGGATGTACGCCGTATTGCAGGATAGTCCAGTTAGCTTCCTGAAGAGACCTATATTTGGCCGCTTGGCGACGCTTTCCTGTCAGTCGCTGGACACCATGGCAAGGCAGTGCCGTATTATTTCGTCTAGGCATGCGCATGCAGGAGCTGTGATTGGGTGCTTGCATGGAAGGCGCATGAAGAGGCGTGGCTGCTGATTGCAGCGTCGAAAGGAAAACCAGTTCTCGCCCCGCGCAGCGCCGTTGTATCTTGGCTTCCTCCAGAGCCTTTGGCTGCGTGGGCACTGTTCGCTTCTGGCGTGGCTGTCCACTTTGGATTCACGGCTTCTTGAGACGCCTGTTTGTGCGGCAATCTGTTGTTGGGTGGCACTGCGTTCCCGTCCGCCATTGGCGAGGCTTTCATATAAGGCGGCGTCCATCGAGTTTCAGGTCGGCACGCCACGTGCTGCATTGACTGCTGAATAGCTACCTACCTTTGCTTTTATCAGCCAGTGCGCGACGAAGCAAGATAGCCCAGTTAGCGTCATCACGTGGCCCATGTTTCGAGGCTCGCCGTTGCTTTCCTGTGATTTTCGGGGCAGCATAGACATGCGGCCCCCGACTGCGTCGCTCAGCCGCGCTCATGCAGCAGCTGTACTTGGGTGTTTGCGCGGAAGGCAGGTGAAACCGCGTGTTTGCTGATTGCGGTGTGGAGAGCGGAGCGAGTTTCCTTACCAGGCAGTAAGGTTTCATATCGGTTGCTGCATCTTCTGCCGATTCGCGAACGGTTTTCTCTGGCGTATCCCCTCAGTGCCGTGTGACGCCTTGCCCACAGGTTCTGCTGTGCTGTAAGCAGCAGTTATGTGGAACTGTGTTCCCATCCGTCCCTGTCGAGGCTTTCATATAAGGCGGCGTCCATTGGGTTCCAGGTCGACAAGCCGCCTGCTGCACTGGCTCTGTCGTAACTCCTCGGCCACTCGCTCTCTCCAGGATGTACGCCGTATTGCAGGATAGTCCAGTTAGCTTCCTGAAGAGACCTATATTTGGCCGCTTGGCGACGCTTTCCTGTCAGTCGCTGGACACCATGGCAAGGCAGTGCCGTATTATTTCGTCTAGGCATGCGCATGCAGGAGCTGTGATTGGGTGCTTGCATGGAAGGCGCATGAAGAGGCGTGGCTGCTGATTGCAGCGTCGAAAGGAAAACCAGTTCTCGCCCCGCGCAGCGCCGTTGTATCTTGGCTTCCTCCAGAGCCTTTGGCTGCGTGGGCACTGTTCGCTTCTGGCGTGGCTGTCCACTTTGGATTCACGGCTTCTTGAGACGCTTGTTTGTGCGGCAATCAGTTGTTGGGTGGCACTGCGTTCCCGTCCGTGCCTGTCGAGGCTTTCATATAAGGCGGCGTCCATCGAGTTTCAGGTCGGCACGCCACGTGCTGCATTGACTGCTGAATAGCTACCTACCTTTGCTTTTATCAGCCAGTGCGCGACGAAGCAAGATAGCCCAGTTAGCGTCATCACGTGGCCCATGTTTCGAGGCTCGCCGTTGCTTTCCTGTGATTTTCGGGGCAGCATAGACATGCGGCCCCCGACTGCGTCGCTCAGCCGCGCTCATGCAGCAGCTGTACTTGGGTGTTTGGGCGGAAGGCAGGTGAAACCGCGTGTTTGCTGATTGCGGTGTGGAGAGCGGAGCGAGTTTCCTTACCAGGCAGTAAGGTTTCATATCGGTTGCTGCATCTTCTGCCGATTCGCGAACGGTTTTCTCTGGCGTATCCCCTCAGTGCCGTGTGACGCCTTGCCCACAGGTTCTGCTGTGCTGTAAGCAGCAGTTATGTGGAACTGTGTTCCCATCCGTCCCTGTCGAGGCTTTCATATAAGGCGGCGTCCATTGGGTTCCAGGTCGACAAGCCGCCTGCTGCACTGGCTCTGTCGTAACTCCTCGGCCACTCGCTCTCTCCAGGATGTACGCCGTATTGCAGGATAGTCCAGTTAGCTTCCTGAAGAGACCTATATTTGGCCGCTTGGCGACGCTTTCCTGTCAGTCGCTGGACACCATGGCAAGGCAGTGCCGTATTATTTCGTCTAGGCATGCGCATGCAGGAGCTGTGATTGTGTGCTTGCATGGAAGGCGCATGAAGAGGCGTGGCTGCTGATTGCAGCGTCGAAAGGAAAACCAGTTCTCGCCCCGCGCAGCGCCGTTGTATCTTGGCTTCCTCCAGAGCCTTTGGCTGCGTGGGCACTGTTCGCTTCTGGCGTGGCTGTCCACTTTGGATTCACGGCTTCTTGAGACGCCTGTTTGTGCGGCAATCTGTTGTTGGGTGGCACTGCGTTCCCGTCCGCCATTGGCGAGGCTTTCATATAAGGCGGCGTCCATCGAGTTTCAGGTCGGCACGCCACGTGCTGCATTGACTGCTGAATAGCTACCTACCTTTGCTTTTATCAGCCAGTGCGCGACGAAGCAAGATAGCCCAGTTAGCGTCATCACGTGGCCCATGTTTCGAGGCTCGCCGTTGCTTTCCTGTGATTTTCGGGGCAGCATAGACATGCGGCCCCCGACTGCGTCGCTCAGCCGCGCTCATGCAGCAGCTGTACTTGGGTGTTTGCGCGGAAGGCAGGTGAAACCGCGTGTTTGCTGATTGCGGTGTTTCCTTACCAGGCAGTAAGGTTTCATATCGGTTTCTGCATCTTCTGGCGATTCGCGCACTGTTTTTCTTTGGCGTATCTCCTCAATGCCGTGTGACGTCTCGCCACAGGTTCTGCTGTGTTATAAACAGTAGCTATGTGGAGTTCTGTCCCCATGCGCCATTGTCAACGAGACATCCATATAAGGCGGCGTCCATTGGGTTCCAGGTTGACAAGTCACCTGCTGCATTGGACGCTTATAGTTCGGTGCCGCCCGGTTCGCCTCAGGAAGTGCGTGCTGATACAGGATAGCCCAGTTAGCTTGTTGAAGCAGGATATGCCAGCTGGCATCCTTAAATGGCCTATATTTGGCGGCTCGGCGACGCGTTTCTATCAGTTGCTGGACAACATGGCAAGGCAATGCCATATTGTTTCGTTCAAGCATGCGCGTGCAGGAGCTGTGATTGGGTGTTTGAAAGGAAAGCGCATGAAAAGGCGTGGATGCTGATTGCAGCGTCGAAAGGGAAACCAGTTCTCGCATCACATCACGCAATGCGGTTGAATGTTGGCATCTACTGCATCTGGCTGCCTTGGCGCCAATTCCTTATTGTGGTGTTATTTACTGTCGGTTCCCGGCTTGCTGACACCGCCTTTTGTGCGGTAAGGAGTTGTCCGGCGGCATTGTGTTCTCCGCGGTCAGTGCCAAGGCTTTCATATGAAGCTATGTCCACCGAATTTCAGGTCGATGAACCACCCGCTGCATTGACTGCCTCATAACCTCTTCTGTACTGTTCCCAACAGCGCGTACGTGCTGATGGACAACCGCCAGATTGGTTGTCTTGAATGACATGCTTAGCGGCTTTCCGGTGCTTTCCTGTCTGTCGCTGGACAACACTGAACTGCATGCCCCTTGTGTTGCCGTTAGTCGTGCGCATGCAACGGCCGTTGTTGGGTGTTTTCGAGGAACAAGGGTGAAAGGACCTGGCTGCGGATTGCAGCGTCCGAGACCAGTTACCACACCATGCAGTGCGTTTTTCCGGCGGCCTGTGGAGCTTCTGTGTGTTTGGGCACTATTTGCTCCTAGCGTGGCTGTTACGCGTGGTCTTACGGCTTCCTAACAGGCCCTGTTGTGCTGTAAGCAGTTGTCCAGTGTCACCCTATTCTCTGTCTCCGTCTCTGTAACGGCGCTCATATGAGGCGATCTCCACCATGTTTCAGGTCAACAAGCGACATGTTGCACTGTTGCACTATTTTAAGTATTGGGCGTCGTATCGTTTTGAACAGCTAGTATGTCTTGATGAAAGATAGCCTGATCACCGTTTCCACGGTTTCTTGACATGCTCTCTTGTACTGTATGCAGTTGTTGGGTAGCATTGCTCCCGTCTGCCATTGTCGAGACGCACATATACGGCGAAGCCCACCGGGTTTCTGGTCGGTAGGTCCCGTGCTGCATTGGATGTGTCATGTTTCTTCCCTCCTTATGCTCCTCAGAAAGTACGTGATGATGCTGTGTGGCCCAGTCAGTTTCGTCAAGTACTATATATTTGGCGGCTTGGTGGCCCTTTCCTGTCATTCGCTGGCAGCGTTGAAATGGAGCGCGCTTTTGGTTTATTCAGAAGTACACATACAGAAGCTGCGGTTGCATGTTTGGATGAAAAACGTGCAAAGGGCATGGTTGCTGATTGCAGCATCGAAAGAGAACGCAGTTTCCACACCGTGCATTGCGGTTTCATGGTGGGCTCTGTCGAGGGTAGGTCGAGTTGCTTGGGCACTTTTCCCTCCTTCAAGGCTCTTCACTGTGGTTGCGCCGCTTCGTGACACTCTCTCTTGTGCTCTGAGCAGTTTTTGAGTGCCACTGCATTCTCTTTACCCGTCACCGTGGCGGCGCTCATGTGAGGCGATGTCCACCGGGTTTCAGGTTAACAAACGTCGTGCTGCATTATTTAAGTATTGAGCGCCTTGGCGTTTTGAACAGCTAGTATGCGCTAACTCACGATAGCTTCATTACCGTTTCAGTGTTACCTGGGTTGGGCTCTTTCTGTCGATAACTTCGCAGCATAGCGCAGCATAGAAATGTAGCCTTTCACCATCTGGTCTAGACATTCGCATGCAGAGGAACTTCTGTCCATTAACGCTGCTTCTGACATTGCTCGCTGCAGACCAATATCGCCGGTAGCGAGTTCCTTGCGAATTTTGTAAGAGCGGCAGAGCGCCATTATGCCGGGGTATAGTGAGAATGTGCCTAATGGTGTTTTACCGTTGAGAGTGGAAAAGGTTTCGAAACACGTACTGCAGACTAGAAATCCGGAGGTGTCATGCAACTTCCAAAGGCTTTCGAGCATGCGAGTTTGAGGACATTGGCGTGCGTGTGTGTACGCATAGAGCTCTAACGAGTGAAGCTGCTTGTGAGTAGCGGCTTGGTGTATTTGGGTGTGCTGGGTGGTAGTTCGTTTGTGTCCGCTGTTGTGTTGCACTACTGTAAGTGGTTAATCTGCTTCCGCAGATAAAGCGTTTGGTCTCAAGGCGTAGCTGTTGTTAAGTGCTTGCACGGAGTGTGGATGGAAGGGCGTGGTTGCTGATCACAGCGTCGAGAGGAAAACTAGTTTCAAACCATCCAGTGCGGTTTTGCGGCGGCATCTCTATCTTCGGGCGTCCTGTGGAATGTTGCCTTTTGGCATGGATGTTAACTGTCGTTTTGCGTCTCGCGGACACGATCGTTTGTGCTTTACGGGATTGTCTGGTGCTGTTGTCTTCCATCATTTTGACGACGCTCATATGAGGGGAGAGCCACCGAGGTTAAGGTCGGCGAACGGCGCGTTGCATCTGCTGCCGAAGTGTTGAGGGCTGTGCTTTTGTGATCAGCTAGTATGCGCTGACGCACAATAGCCTCATCACTGTTTTTATGTTACCTAGGTTGGGCTCTTTCTGTGAATCGCTTCGCAACGTGTAAACCTAGTATTTCTCCACTTCGTTGCGGATTGCGCAAGGAGCAGAACTGCGGCTCTTTGACGTCTGCTTGCCGCAGGCCAATGTCGCCAATAGTGAGTTACTTGCTTAGTTTTGCAGAGCGGCTGAACGCGATTGTGTGCATTGGCGTGCGTGTGTGTGCGCGTAGAGTTCTAGCGAGTGAAGCTGCTTGTGGGTAGCAGCTTGGTGTATTTGGGTTTGGCTGGGTGGGAGTTCGTTTGTGTGCGCTGCTGTGTTGCACTACTGTAAGTAGTTAATCTGCTTCTGCAGATGCGACTATTTCGTCAAGGCGTAGCTGGTATTTGGGTGCTTGCACGGAAGGTGGGTGGAAGGGCGTGGTTGCTGATTGCAGCGCCGAGAGGAAAACCAGTTTTCAAACCATTCAGTCCGGTTTCGCGGTGACATCTCTAGCTTCTGGCGGACTGTGCATCGGTTTCTTCTGGCACGGATATTCACTGTGGTTCTACGGCTTCCTGATGCCATTGTTTGTGCTGTACGAGATTGTCGGTTGTCACTCTGTTGTTTGTCTTCCCTCATTTTGGCGACGCTGATCAGGCAATGTCCACCGATTTTCAGCTCGGCAAACGATGCGCTCTATCGTCAGCGTCGGTATTCAGAGGCGTGCTGTTGTGATCAGCTAGTATGCGCTGACGCACGATAGCTTCACTACCGTTTCCATGTTCTAGTTTTTCTTCATTTGTTTTAGGCTTCCCCATGCACAGGAACGTCGGTCCATTAACGCTGCTTTTGGCGTTGCTTACTGCAGGCAAATTTCGCCGATAGCGAGTTACTTGCGAAATTTTGTAGAGCGGCTGTACGCGATTGTGAAGGGATGTAGCGGGGATGTGCCTAATGGTGTTTTACCGTTGAGAGTGGAAAAGACTAAAATTCTGGAGGCGTCTTGCAATTTGCAAAGGCTTTTTTGATCATGCGAGTGTGGGGGCATTGGCGTGCGTAAGTGTACGCGTAGAGCTTTAGTGAGTGAAGCTGCTTGTGGGCTGCAGCTTGGTGTGTTTGGGTGTGGTTGGGTGGGCATTCTTCTGTGTGCGCTGTTGCGTTGCACTACAGTAAGTGGTTAATTCTGCAGATTGCAACGATTTCGTGAAGGCGTAGCTGTTATTGGGTGCTTGCACGAAAGGTGAGTGGAAGGGCGTGGCTGATGACTAAAGCAACGAGAGAAAAACCTGCTTTCGCACCATGCAACGTGGTTTTTCAGCAGCCTCTGGAATTTTGGTTGCCTGGGCACTGTTTTCTTCTGGCTCGGCTGTTCATTGCGGTTTCACGTGTCGCTGACACGCTCTCGTGTGCTGTGAACAGTTGTTGGATAGCATTCTGTTCCCACCCTTCATTCTCGAAGCTTTTACATGAAGCTGCTTCCACTGGGGCTCAGCTAAACAAACCACCTGTTGCATTGGCAGCCGAATAGTGCTCTGCCTCCTGATTTTCCTCAGAGAGTGCGCGACGATGCAAGGTAGTTCAGTTATCGTCGTCAAATGGCCTATGCTTGGCGGTTTGGCGATCCTTTGTTGTCGTTTGCTAGTGCCAAGGAAATGCAGTATCGTCTTGTTTTGTTGAGACGTGCAGATGCACGAGCTGCTATTTGATGTTTGCGCGGAACGCGGATGGAAGGGAATGGCTGCTGATTGCGGCGTGGAGAGGGAAACCAGTTTCCACACCACGCAGTACGGTCTTGCGGCGGCCTTTGGAGCCTCTGGCTGCTGTGGCACTTCTTTCTTCTGGCATTTTGTTCGCTGTCGTTTCATGGTTTCCTGACACGCTGGCTTGTGCTGTAAACAGGTGTTGGCAAATACTGTGTTCTTTTCCGTTATTATCGAGACGCTTACATGAGGCGACTTCCACTGCATTTCCGGTCGGCAAACCACCTGCTGCATTGACTGCCGCATGCTTGTTGCCTCCGAGTTCTCCTCAGCATGTGCGCGATGATGCAGAATAGCCCATTTAGTTTTCTCAAGTGACATACGTTTGGCGGCTCGGCGACACTTTCCTGTCATCCGCTGACAGCGGTGGAATGGAACGCCCTTTTGTTGCGTTCCGACATGCACATGCAGCAGCTGTGGTTGGGTGTTTGGCGGCAAAGCAGGTGAAAGGGCGTGATTGCTGACTGCTGCATCGAGAGGACAACCAGTTTTCACACCGTGGATTGCGGTTTCGCGGCGACCTGTGCAGCTTTTGGCTGCTTGATACTGTCTCCTTCAGTCAAAGCTCTTGATAGTGGCTTCACGTCTCGCTGACATGCTCTTTTGTGCTATAAGCAGTTGTCGTGTATCAACGCGTTCTCTCTCCCCCGTCATTGTCGAGGCATTCATAAGGGGCGCCCGACATATGCGTTCATATGAGGCAGCGTCTACCGCGTTTCAAGTTGACAAGCCGTGTGCTGCATTGGCTGCACAGTACGTACGTGTTGATGAAGAACAGCCCGGTTATCTTCCTACCTGTGCTTGGCGGCTTGGCGACGCTTTTCTGTCACCCGCTGAGCAGAATAGAAATGCACAGCCCTTCTGCCTAAGTTCACACGTGCGCGTGCAGCAGCTGTGCGGTGTTTGTGCCGAACGCGGGTGGAAGGGTGGTGTTGCTGGCTGCACCATCGAGAGGAAAACCAGTATTCACACGATGCGGTGGCCTCTGCAGCTTTTGGCTGCTTGAGCATTGTTTCCTTTTCACCTGACTGCTCACTGCGGCTTTACATCTCGCTGACAGGCTCTCTCCTGCGTTGAGCAGTTGTTGGATGGCATTGTGGCCCCGTCCGTAACTGTCAAGGCGCTAGTATTAGGCGACGTCCATCGGGTTTCAAGTCAGCAAGCCACGTGCTGCATTTGCCGCCTCATCTTGCTTGTCCTACGCCTCTCCACAGGATGTACGCGTTTATGCAGGATGGCTTTCTGTTAGCTTTCTCAAGTGGCCTGTGTTTTGCGGCTTGGCGGCGTTTTCCTGTCATTCGCCGGCAGCGTTGATGTGCAATGCGCTGTTGTGTCGTTTCGGCGTGCACACGCAGCAGCTGTGGTTGGATGTTCACACGCACAGCAGGTGAAGTGAAGCCATTTTTCACGCCATGTAGTGTGGTTCCTCTAGAGCGTTTGGCTGTTTGGGCACTGTTCCCTGAGGAATGGCTGTTCAGCGTGTTTTTATGTCTCGCTCGCAGGGTCTATACAACAACTGATCTGTGAGCAGTTGTTGTGTGGCATTTTGTTCTCTTCTCTAATTGTTGAGGCATTCATATGAAGCAGCACCCGCTGGGCGTGAGCTCCACAAACTTCCTGCCCATTGTCTTCCTCATAGCTCCTTGCCTGACCGCTCTTCACAGGATGTACGCGAAAACGCACGATAGTTCAGTTAGCGTCCTCAAATGACTTATGCTAGGCGGCCATGCTAGGCGGCCACACGACATGTTCTGTCATACGCTGGCAGCGTTGAAATGCAGCGTCCATTTGTTTCGTTGAGAAGGGTGAAAGGGCGTAGTTGCTGATTGCAGCATCGAAAGAGAACGCAGTGTTCACTCATGCAGCGCGGTTTTGTGGTGGGCTGTGCAGGTCGAGTTGCTTGGGCACTTTCTCCCGTGGGCACTTTCTCCCTCTGCCAGGGCTCTTCACTGTGGCTGTACCGCTTTGTGACACTTTTCCCTTGTGCTCTGAGCAGTTGTTGAGTGTCACTCCGTTCTCTCTACCCGTCATTGTGGCGGCGCTCATGTGAGGCGACGTTCACCGGGTTTCAGGACAACAAACGTCGTGCTGCATTATTTAAGTATTGAGCGTCTTGGCGTTTTGAACAGCTAGTATGCGCTGACGCACGATAGCCTCATTGCCGTTTCCATGTCACCTAGGTAAGGCTCTTTCTGTCAATCACTTCGCAGCACTGGAATATAGTTTTTCTCCATTTGGTTTAGACGTTCGCATGCAGAGGAACTTCGGTCCATCAACACTGCTTTTGGCGTTGCTTGCTGCAGGCGAATGTCGTCGATAGCGAGTTCCTTGTAGAGCGGCTGAGCACGATTGTGAAGGGATATAACGGGAGTGTGGTTAATAGTGTTTACCGTTGACACTGAAAAAGACTTCGAACCACGCACTGCAGACTAGAACTCCACACTTGCAAAAGCTTTCAGCATGCGAGTGTGAAGGCATTGACATGCGAGTGTGAGGGCATTGACGTGCGTGTGTGTTGATGTAGAGTTTTAGTAAGTGGAGCTGTTTGTGGGCAGCAGCTTGGTGTGTTTGAGTGTGGTTGGGTGGGAGTTTTTCTGTGTGTGTTGTTTCACAGCGCTGTGAGTGGTTGCTTGCAGTTCTACAGATGCAAGAATTTTGCCACGGTGTAACTGCTATCGGGTCCTTGCACGGAAGGCGGGTAAAAGGACGTTGCTGCTGAATGCGACGTGGAAACAACAACGAGTTTTTACACGATGCAGTTCACCTTCGAGGCGGCCTCTAGAGATTTTGGCTGCCTGAGCAGTCTCTGCTTCTGACCCGATTGTTTCCTGTGGTTTCACATCTCACAGACACATCTCCCTGCGCTGTAAGCCGGCGTCAGGTGCCATCGTGCTTCCGTCTGCCATTGTCAAGGCATTAATATGCGGCGACGTCCACCGGGTTTCAAGTCGGCAAGCTACGTGCTGCATTTGCCGCCTCATCTTGCTTGCCCTACGCCTCTCCACAGGATGTACGCGGTAATGCAGAATGGCTCAGCTAGCTTTCTCAAGTGGCCTGCGTTTTGCGGTTTGGCGGCGATTTCTTGTCATTAGCTGGCAGCATTGAAATGCAGTGCCATTTGGTTTCGTTTCGGCGTGCACACGCAGCAACTGTGGTTGGGTGTTTGGAGGGAAGGCGGGTGAAAGGGTAGGGCGGGGTAGTTGATTGCAGCGTGGAAGGCGCAACCAGTTTTCACGCCGTGCAGTGTGGTTTCGCGGAAGCCTCTCTAGCTTCAGGCTGGGGGGTCTCTGTTCCCGTCTGCAGTCGCTGTGCACTGTGGTCTCGCAACTCGAAATGCAGTGCCATTTGGTTTCGTTTCGGCGTGCACACGCAGCAACTGTGGTTGGGTGTTTGGAGGGAAGGCGGGTGAAAGGGTAGGGCTGGGTAGTTGATTGCAGCGTGGAAGGCGCAACCAGTTTTCACGCCGTGCAGTGTGGTTTCGCGGAAGCCTCTCTAGCTTCAGGCTGGGGGGTCTCTGTTCCCGTCTGCAGTCGCTGTGCACTGTGGTCTCGCAACTCGCTGACACGCTCTCTCCGGTTGTGAGCAGTTGTTGGGTGGCATTGTGGTCCCGTCCGCAACTGTTGAGGCGCTAGTATGAGGGGACGTCCACCGGGTTTCAAGTCGGCAAGCTACGTGCTGCATTTGCCGCCTCATCTTGCTTGTCCTACGCCTCTCCACAGGATGTACGCGGTAATGCAGAATGGCTCAGCTAGCTTTCTCAAGTGGCCTGCGTTTTGCGGTTTGGCGGCGATTTCTTGTCATTAGCTGGCAGCATTGAAATGCAGTGCCATTTGGTTTCGTTTCGGCGTGCACACGCAGCAACTGTGGTTGGGTGTTTGGAGGGAAGGCGGGTGAAAGGGTAGGGCGGGGGAGTTGATTGCAGCGTGGAAGGCGCAACCAGTTTTCACGCCGTGCAGTGTGGTTTCGCGGAAGCCTCTCTAGCTTCAGGCTGGGGGGTCTCTGTTCCCGTCTGCAGTCGCTGTGCACTGTGGTCTCGCAACTCGCTGACACGCTCTCTCCGGTTGTGAGCAGTTGTTGGGTGGCATTGTGGTCCCGTCCGCAACTGTTGAGGCGCTAGTATGAGGGGACGTCCACCGGGTTTCAAGTCGGCAAGCTACGTGCTGCATTTGCCGCCTCATCTTGCTTGCCCTACGCCTCTCCACAGGATCTACGCGGTAATACAGAATGGCTCAGCTAGCTTTCTCAAGTGGCCTGCGTTTTGCGGTTTGGCGGCGATTTCTTGTCATTAGCTGGCAGCATTGAAATGCAGTGCCATTTGGTTTCGTTTCGGCGTGCACACGCAGCAACTGTGGTTGGGTGTTTGGAGGGAAGGCGGGTGAAAGGGTAGGGCGGGGGAGTTGATTGCAGCGTGGAAGGCGCAACCAGTTTTCACGCCGTGCAGTGTGGTTTCGCGGAAGCCTCTCTAGCTTCAGGCTGGGGGGTCTCTGTTCCCGTCTGCAGTCGCTGTGCACTGTGGTCTCGCAACTCGCTGACACGCTCTCTCCGGTTGTGAGCAGTTGTTGGGTGGCATTGTGGTCCCGTCCGCAACTGTTGAGGCGCTAGTATGAGGGGACGTCCACCGGGTTTCAAGTCGGCAAGCTACGTGCTGCATTTGCCGCCTCATCTTGCTTGCCCTACGCCTCTCCACAGGATGTACGCGGTAATGCAGAATGGCTCAGCTAGCTTTCTCAAGTGGCCTGCGTTTTGCGGTTTGGCGGCGATTTCTTGTCATTAGCTGGCAGCATTGAAATGCAGTGCCATTTGGTTTCGTTTCGGCGTGCACACGCAGCAACTGTGGTCGGGTGTTTGGAGGGAAGGCGGGTGAAAGGGTAGGGCTGGGTAGTTGATTGCAGCGTGGAAGGCGCAACCAGTTTTCACGCCGTGCAGTGTGGTTTCGCGGAAGCCTCTCTAGCTTCAGGCTGGGGGGTCTCTGTTCCCGTCTGCAGTCGCTGTGCACTGTGGTCTCGCAACTCGAAATGCAGTGCCATTTGGTTTCGTTTCGGCGTGCACACGCAGCAACTGTGGTTGGGTGTTTGGAGGGAAGGCGGGTGAAAGGGTAGGGCTGGGTAGTTGATTGCAGCGTGGAAGGCGCAACCAGTTTTCACGCCGTGCAGTGTGGTTTCGCGGAAGCCTCTCTAGCTTCAGGCTGGGGGGTCTCTGTTCCCGTCTGCAGTCGCTGTGCACTGTGGTCTCGCAACTCGCTGACACGCTCTCTCCGGTTGTGAGCAGTTGTTGGGTGGCATTGTGGTCCCGTCCGCAACTGTTGAGGCGCTAGTATGAGGGGACGTCCACCGGGTTTCAAGTCGGCAAGCTACGTGCTGCATTTGCCGCCTCATCTTGCTTGCCCTACGCCTCTCCACAGGATGTACGCGGTAATGCAGAATGGCTCAGCTAGCTTTCTCAAGTGGCCTGCGTTTTGCGGTTTGTCGGCGATTTCTTGTCATTAGCTGGCAGCATTGAAATGCAGTGCCATTTGGTTTCGTTTCGGCGTGCACACGCAGCAACTGTGGTTGGGTGTTTGGAGGGAAGGCGGGTGAAAGGGTAGGGCGGGGTAGTTGATTGCAGCGTGGAAGGCGCAACCAGTTTTCACGCCGTGCAGTGTGGTTTCGCGGAAGCCTCTCTAGCTTCAGGCTGGGGGGTCTCTGTTCCCGTCTGCAGTCGCTGTGCACTGTGGTCTCGCAACTCGCTGACACGCTGTCTCCGGTTGTGAGCAGTTGTTGGGTGGCATTGTGGTCCCGTCCGTAACTGTTGAGGCGCTAGTATGAGGCGACGTCCACCGGGTTTCAAGTCGGCAAGCTACGTGCTGCATTTGCCGCCTTATCCTGCTTGTCCTACACCTCTCTGCAGGATGTACGCAATAGGGCAGTGGTCGTGGGTGTGCTCTGGGCTAGTCATGTGGTGGCGTCGTGCAACTGGCAACGGCATCAGCGAGGCTGTATGTCTGTGTACGGTGGCAGTGAGTGCAACTACTTGCGGGTTGGAGCGCGGTGTGGTTGAGAGCGTGGCGCGTTGTCCCATGCTTTGGTCTGCACTGATTTTCATTTTTGGCGGGACGTTTGAACTTTTTGAGCGTCCACATGACGTTTTCGCTGAACTGTGCTTTGTCGGTGCGTTGAAGGTGCCCGTTTCTACTCAGATTGGCCTGCTCAACTTTGCCCAGCCTCTTGTCTAAACGCCGCCGGTATGTTTTGAGCGCTGGCCGCTTAGTTGGCTTGATGAGAGCAAATTGCCCTTATCGCTAAGGCTATGCTTCTTGGTCTGTCACTATGAATTCGTCTCCTTTTGCGGAGAACAGAGGACTCTCAATACTCTAGTGGATACGTGCATTCTTACTATACGGCACGTAGTCAGGCAGTCACTTCGGTTTGTTTTTATGGATAATAGTGAGTACGTGGTGACTTACTCTTTCGTGTGGTCTTCTGATGCGTGGCTGTTTGGTCGCCAGCGATAAACTTTCGGGTGGATTTCCTGTTCACAGCTTAGTTTTTTGTTTTTTCTCAACAGATGTAGATGTGCTATCTGAGCAATATTTCAAATTGCTTGACAGTAAACTTGTGTCATGGTTCTCCTGCTCTTTTCATATGATTGGGCTGGTAGAACCTCGTATTTTGTGCGAAATCCACGATGCATGGGAAAGAGCCCAATACTTTCGTTCTACAGCACTCCTTCAGTTTGCGGCTGATTCAGAAGCTCAAGGTGAATTTCCTGCTTGGCTTGCCAAGTCTGCTGGTATAGGTATCATCGATTTGAGTGAAGCCTGCAGTAGCTACACACCTCTCACCTAGTCTTCAATGCATTTATCTGCATTTCTTATGCTAAGACCAACAGTGTTTGTGGCCTGCCGAACTCGACCCCCAAGAAAATGTTTCTGGGGCACCCGGCCGATGTGGTGCATTTGCATTTAGGCTGATGAAGCTCCACACTTTCTCTTTTCCTCTCGCTGTACCCTAAAACAGTGCGCTAGTGTAGGTGAGCATTTGCATTTGTGCATTTGAATGGAATCTTCGTATGCACCTTCTTAAAGTCATTGACGCTGCTCACACCGCTTGATGGCTATTTCCATCTGTAGATTAAAGCCCTAAAACCGTTGGCTTTCTGGTGACAATGCCAAACAAGGAGCTCTGGTCATTCTCTAGAGTGTGAGCATCATCCTGGTGTTTGCCTGCATCTGCGCAGCTTTTTCATAATCCATTTTCACTAACGAGTAATCTACTTTCAAAGGGTCTTTTCGAAGAAACTTTCAAGCAACGCCTTCCTAAATTATCATCCACGAAGTGTATGTCTGTTGTTTTGCTCTAGAAGCTCATTATTTCTCTTCAGTAGGTTTAGCAGCAGCATATGGAAACCGCAGAATGGCTCAATAGAAGTCTGCAAAAATAGCTCCACGTGTTCCCCTCGTTTATACGAGCACGGAATTATCCTAGTCCAGGAGTGCAAAAGTATGTGGCCGGCATGACTCAGTCGAAATGAACGTCTGAGGAATTGCATTTATTTGTTTGCCTGTGTAATGTAACTAAGTGAAGAACTCCTCCTTGCAAAACGTATGTCGCGAGCATTTCACAAAAATGGTAGGAACATGACATGCACCGTTTTCGTGTGAACTTCTGTTTAGAAGCAGAAGAAATTCAATGGATATACAGATTTTTCATTGATGGCAGATGCTCAACAATTTGCTGTTCTCAGCGGGCATCCCAGCATGTTTTAGCTCCACTGCCTGAGGCGTCCTCTCGCCAGCACATAATTACGAGTATACTTCACCCAGATGTGGTACACATTCCTAGATAGGCATATGCTGCTAATGTCAAGGCAAAAGCAGGTCTCCGAAGTAGACGAGCTTCCGAAAACCATAACTCCATGAAAATAGAGTACAGTACTTTATTAGTTAGTCACTCATTTTCCTACATGTGGTGGATAGCCGCCCGTTAGTCGCATCGTGCGCTCAAACAGCTCAGACTCTACTGACGACCCGGAAGTAGTACTGCACACATGCTTTGGTCAGTATAGATATAAATCTCCGGGAATATTATTATGACGCAGATGAGCAGAAGCAGGCTAGTCAATCAAGCATGTGTGACACACACTTCGCGCAAGCCAGACTGCAGTAGTAATGGTCCAATGGTACAAGCGAGCAATATGCGCACATAACATCCACTGGGATGCGCAGGGTAGAAAATACCCGTCAGGCAGGATAGGTGAAAACACCTGCCCGCATAAAACCAGACCACCTGGACATGGGCTCATCATCATAAAAGGGCCCTCCAAAGAGACGGGTAGCAGAAACTGTTTTGCAGGTATGTCGTACCAATAGTACCGCTTTTTTGAAGCAGGAGACAGAGCACGTCCGAAGCCACTTCATGCAGGTGAATGTGTGTGCGCTACGGCAAGCGCCAGCAGCCATGCAGCCGATCAGTCATGAGAAGGGAGACAATACGGGAGCTACCCTTAGGCCTAATATACATAGAGTCACGAAGTTAGGCCTCAACCAACGTTGTTCGGAAGATGCGCTGGTGGGTTGCGCCCACTCATGGTACAGGTGTGGACTTCGCAAATTCGGCACGGCCAAAGCAATTCATGGTTTCGAACATTTGCGGTCCGGGAATTGTCCGCGAACTAGTTGCTAACCATCGGCAACTGAGACCGTAATATGTACTTGCCAACTGCGCGAAGATATTCCGCACAAGGGATGAGGACGCCAGCAGCTGAGCTAGCAGGCTGCTCCTTGTCTGCCCCGCCACGTTTGTTCTTCATGACGCTAATCGATGGTGCTTCAGTCGGTTTGGAAGACTGAACACAAGCAGCAGCAGAATCGGCTCACTTGCAAGGAAGGCGGGTTGCTGAATCAGAGGTATGGAGAAACGAAAAATGCATTAGCGCTGAGCCTAGACACCCACTCGCAGGATTCAGAGTTCTAATACGAGCACAAGTGACAGAAGGCGTCCCTCCATGAGGAGTCACGTGGGTGCGGAGCGCTGAATCGAAGGGGAGGGACACATGGTAGATTGTCGGCAGATTGTCACCCGAAGCAAGAGGGGATCTGCTCGCTTGTAATAATATGAAATCGACTTTTGGGAGCTGATCACCACGTTGCAGTTTATGCTACTTTGCCTACGCAGAGAAAAAAGAGTCTTGAGGGAGCAAAAGAGATTCTTAGCACCCTCTAGGTGAATGAAACAGCGGTGTGCAGTCAACTCAAGGAATTATTCGCCGGCAGCATTGTCGTATGCGCAAGGCCTTCCAATTCACTGCGACCAATGAAGGGCAGCCACATATGAAGGGCGTAGCTGTAGAGCTAACTATCGGGTCCGAGTGAGAATGCTTATCGCAGATTATCAAAACCTTTGATCTTGTCCTACGGCTATACTGGCTGACTGACCACAAGGTTGCTCGCTACATTCAGTCGGATACTCTACGACCAGTAGTGCGGTCTACCAATAAAAACAACAAACACGTCAAACGAGCAGAAACCCAGCCCAAGCAGGCTCCGATGCGGGCCCCTGCAGAGCACGCCCAAAAGACTCCGGCGCAACCAGTGTCTACAAAAAAGTCGGCAATGGCACCTACACTTCTTTGTCTAATGATGCAAGGATGTGAGGGAAACCCCGCGGCCAAGGACAGGAAGTACATCAAGGGGCGACTGTGTCCGGTGTAGTGCAACACTGCTTATTTGACGCTGGCACTAGAAAGTCCCTACTCATTACTGGCTTCATTGGGTGTAAAGATGCAGGAGACAACTGATTCGTCCAAGGAGAGAGAAAAACTCCTGATGTCTAAGCCAGACAAACACCGTGGCCTAGACTCTGCTGCACAGCCCCGAAAACCTGTTAGCCGCGCCAGCAGGCGACATGAACGGAGAAAAGCCCCCACAAACAGGTACTTTTGTAGCCACTGCGTCATCTCATTGCGCCACAAGTATACGAGGGACGGGAGATGATGCGCCGCCATCCATGTCTCGCTTCCCTAGTAGTGAGCACACTGGACCACCCAGAGCTAATGATTGATGCCTTGGGTGCAGAGTTTCTCTTGAGCCAGTACACTGGCAACAGCTTCCCTTCAGGAGTTAAGCTATAATGACGGATAATGACTTATTTAAACTCCGAGCTACAGCCAAGTTGGGAGGCGCTTATGCATTACCTGCTGTAAACCATCAGCTGTCTGCGAGCCAGCGGTAGAGATTCCCGCAGTACAAAGTGCACGAGAAGAATGAGCAGCCACTTCATAACTCCGTCTCATACTTAGAGCAAGAAAGAATTAGTTCTCCTTCTGCTGCCCTGAAACTAAACTTCGAGCGCACAAGACCTGCCTGGCCCTAGGCATGCGGCGAGCACTGCTCGGGAGTCGCCTGCAGCCAAAGCATGCACCCAGTGGGAATTTACCAAAGACGTCTTAGAGAACGAAACCTTTTTATTTATTTACACACATCAGTCCCAATTTTTAAGAGCTGGATTCCTTAAGGTATTATTGGTGGAATGCTGCATCGTTATATCCTCCTGAGCACTGATGGCCGTTGTTGTTCTGTGGGACCTTCATTTTGGAAGATAAAAGCTCCTACGAATAAACGTATCAATGCTGATCTGGGATTCACTCTCCATAAAGCAGCATGTCGCATTTTTCTGTATGCCTACAGAGCCCACTGGCCGGCGTATTTGCACCGCCTGGACATGAATTAATATGTGGCAGTCCATGGGGAACCTGCACTAGGACAAGTTTGACACACAGCTGCTGCCCCAGTATACACACAGTGGGGTCGCTTGTAGTTGGTTTTCTCACTGAGGACCCAAAGAGCGCCGCGTCCTTATCCACCTATTCTGTTAAGCAGGTGTGCAGCCGATTCTGCAGCCACCTGGAGGAATGTTTCCGGACAGTAGGTATGAGTGTTTGGTGACAGCATTTTCCAGTTCTGCGCGCACATGCGAGTGTGTGTATTTGGAATGCTATGAGCTCTTATTGCACAGAGCTTGCCTCAGGAATGTCGACCTCTCCGTCTCCCTCACAAGTCTCAGCTGGGAGCAACAATTCCACCGACTGTTTTCAAGACATTTTGTCCCAGCAGCTAAGCGTAGATGCATCCATGCGAGATGAATCGCTGGTCCCAAGGGAGGCTTTGGCCTACACGCCTCCGCCGTCAGAGATACTGAAGGTAAGCGTTCTAGGAACCAACGCCGTCACAAATGTTTCAGTCCATTAGCCATTAGTTTTTCCTGGCATTTGAAAGTGAGGTCGAATTCTTTAGTTGGTCGAGCACTCGAAAAAGAGGGGGTGTTCGGGTCGCCGGCACAGCAGGAACAGATGACGGTGCTAAACAGCGATTATTCTGCGTTTTCGGCTCCCTTGGAGCCTGTGTTAGGCGCGCGTCCCATTCGTTTGATTTTCGGTGATCTCGAATTAACGCCTCACGAGCTCGAGGGCCTCTTCGAGGTGCGGCAGGCAATGGCGAACGACAAGGAGCTGCGGGAATCCCCCGTTTTTTCAGATGACAGATACACAGTTCGCTTCCTTCAGGGGTAAGAGCCATCATTAATTTGTTCTCTCGGCTTTTCTTTCCTTTCAGGCTAAAACAGCAGCTTTGGGGCAAAAGGGCTGTTGTCTCCTCATGCCTGTACCGTTGTGGATTGTGAATGAGTGCGTTTTTTCCAAATAGAAACGACTGGGATGTGGCCCGTTGTATTCACGATATGAAGAGGCATTTGCACTGGCGCGCACAGAACCTTCCCGCACGACGCACCGACGTAGAACATTTATTTGTGAGCAGCCGTTTTACCCTAAATTTGTTTTAAAACATTGTTGGGTCTTATAGGAAAATCAAGGTGATCCGTATTGTTTTGCGTGAATTCTACATCTCCTTGCTTTTTTGAGCATGGTCATCCTTTTCGATGATGGTTTCTGTTTGCATACTGGAAGATCTCGGTTAGCAAAGTGGAAATTTTATCTCGTTGTAAGAACGCACAAGGTATATGTGACACTGAAATTGCCAGTTCCTAGCTTTTCCATGTTGCTAAGGGGTTACAGCTTGCTCCAGTTCAGATCTTCCATAGATAGGTCGTCTGCCTGGTGCCGGTGTATTCCTTCGTAGTCTCACGGCTTCATTTACATTCACGGAAGAGACCATGCATTTCGGCCAATCCTCATCATTCGCTGCAGAAGTCTAGCAGATTCTCAAATGGTGGGCTTTTACACAAAATCTCTTCCATTCTCCCTCGTGGATCTGTTCGCACATCAAGTCCCGTTTTTGCCAGCACAAGACCTCAACCACGGTAGCGTAGTTTGCAGTTCACTGATGGGAACGTATTTTCTGGAAGCCACGAAATACGAAATTTTCGGGGGGACAAGACCACCGGCCTGAAGTATTTGATATGCCTGTTTCTCTGTACAGGGAGACGTGATGTCGGTGGTGATATACTGGCTAGGTCAGCCAAGCAGTCGCTTGTAGAAGTTTATTTTCCTCGTTATTGTGTTTTGCGATGACGAGCAACCAGTAGTGGAGTCAGCGTACCAGAACTGACTCTCCTCTCAGCGCCTGCCGTTACATCAAAAGCTTTAAGTGGCGAAAGTCTTAGAAGTAGATGAAGAAGCAAAAATATTGAAGTGATAAGTATACGCCGAGTGTTTCACGTTTTGTGAATACGTGCTTGCTCCGCCGCAGAATTTACCTTGGAGAAGCTGCTGGTGAAGAATAAAGTGGAGCAGTGGCGAGTGGTCGTAGATTTAGAGGATTGCAGTATTACGAGTGCGCCGATAGGCATTTTGAAGCAAGTTTGCGACACGCTAACTGTGAGTTATACCTCTTTTCGCATTAACGAAGGACTTAGCATTGCATTTTTCCGGGCAAAGTTTTTCGTGGCGTCAAAGTGTGAACGCACACAGTTTGAATCAGTACAGAACGCGGCCAAGGCCACTGTGGCCAGGTTCTTATACCAAGCAAGGCGCTAAGCTACCATGTAGATGGCGGGAAACCACTTATTCTGGCCTTAACTCCTTATCCACAAAAGCCTCTGTTCATGAGTATGCGAAACTTGTAGCGTTAATTGTGTGTGCGGCTTACTTAACATAGCGCGTTGTACACTGATGACGCGAAGAGGGATGATGTTAATGCGACTTCTGTGGCACAGAGGAACTACCGTGGAAGACTGTACGGAATGTTGATTTTGAACGCCGGCTTTTTATTTCGAAGTATTTGGCAACTGGTGTCTGTTGTACTTCCGGAGAGGACAAAGTCGAAGATAAAGCTCACATCATCGTGCAGTGACGTGAGAACTTTTTGAGGTTTCCAGATTTTGCTCCGTGTGTCAGCCCATGCTGTGCATATTAGTTGGCATCTACTGCGGGTTGGGGCATACTTTGGCAACACTTTTGCATAATCTGCTCCTCCATACGCCTCCCACAGTAATTTCAGCCGAAATAACTGTTCTCGAGGGAAAGGTGTTCCGATTGGCGTTGCAGGAAGAATTCCTAGCGTCGATCAATCGCAATCAGATCGAAGGTGAACTCAGTATCAAGCTGATGCGTAGAGTTGTTCTCAGAGCTTTCGCTTTTCGAGTTCGGCCTGGTGCTGTTGCAACCAAGAACTCTCTGCCAGGTGCAAGCATGATGTTTATATTGTATATATTTACGCTGTTGCTACTTGCGCAGAGAGGTATGGAGGGACATGCTCTAACGTTGAGGATTTCTCCTGGCCTGTGATGCCGCCAGGCCCGTACGACATCGCCTCATAAAGAAATACCATACTTGGACTCACTTTGAATTTTTGAGTATCGGTCTACCTAGGCACGTAAATGTGCGCAAGGAGGTGAAGTTGCTTGTGGCAGCCGCTGTAAGTTTACGTATACCTGACGGCCAACAGATTACAGCATCATTGGCGCTCAATCGCCTGCATCAGGTGAACAAGCAGTCGCCGACGCTGCTTGCAACCGAACCAGGCGCTTCGCCACTCCGAAAAGGTGCAAGCAAAATTCTGCTGCCAGGAATCAGCTAAGGACGATGAAACTCCGCACAAGCAGCAGGTGCGAGATAAGTGAAGCGCAACATCCATCGCCGGTGCTCCAACATTTGTGTGCACTTGCAGTTGTCTATCCACTTCCGCTGCAGCAATCAGGCGACGTGTGCCTTTGTGTAATACTGCAAAGCTAATTCGAAGAGCCAGGGCAGTGTCTTCATTCATCCAAAAGTCACTTTTAGGATCTCCCAGGAGGTTGCAGTAGCATTGGCGAATGGAAGTAGCAGTTGTACTAGATACTGCAGGAGGCAAACAGTGTATGCTGCTGCTACAATCTACAGCGTCATCCCGTTACCACACAGCACGCCCCCTAAAAACTCTACAGACTAGGCGGCCACTAATCACATGCTTGGCCACAAGAGTCAAGAATAAAATCTTCTTCCTCGTGTAATTTCCTGTAGTTTGCAACGGACTTGGTTCGGGCCCAAAACAGGGTATATACAGCTTAGTACCATACCTCCGACCGGCGCTTACGAGGGGCCAGTGGAGACTGCAGCAAGGAGTCGTGAAGCCTGCAACCAATATTGCACGCCTTAAGATTCCGCGGTTCCTGCTCTTCTGGAAGTGTGGTTCTGTCAGATGACGCAACTGACTCTTTGATGTGTCCTTCCAGAAGGGCTTGCTGTTTTGCTTGCACAGGCAGCTCCATCGGCTGCTGTGGAACAGGCCGCTGCTGCTGCTGTAGGCATGTGTCGACTGCCTCGTAGAGAGCCTTTTCCTTTATGACGGCAAGCTCGCCAAGGAGAATGTAGTACTCCCTCCACCAAATGCAACTACCCCTGTCTTCCCTCAAAAGAACCTCCTGCTGCTCCAGCTGCAGTAGCGGTGCACAGTTGCAGCTGCGAAAGTGCACCGGGCGCCCTCTCTGCTGCACAGTCTCAGCAGCACGGTTTGCTGGTAACACTCCAGCTGCGAAAGCGCGATGACCCGGAAAGTCCCTCTGTAACAGCTTCTGCAGCAAATGACGCCGTTGAGCTGCGTGCATGTCCGTCAGATGGTTTTTGACAAGCTCTAGCTGTTGCAGGGCAGTCCTGACTAGTGCAGCATGCCGCCTTGTTTTCCACCCGATGCCGCTGACCCTGCTGCTCGAGCACGTCGAGTCGCTAGAGGAAGTACTGCAATTGGCTGAGTCGCCAGTCAAAGACCTGCCTGCATGACTGGATGTCACTCTGCGCTTAAATCCCGTCCTATGATCTACAATTGCGAGAGGATTCGAGGGCAGGATATCCTTACTGTAGCCATGCGAAGGCTGCCCCAGGAGCAGCTTGTGGTGCTGCTGCAGAAGTTCTAAAACCCCTCTGCATGCGCCCGGAGTCGGGTGCGCTGCAGCAACTGCGCATGCGAGCAGCAGCTGCTTCTCGTGAGGTTGTAGCCTCAACTCTATTGCACCTGCTGCTAATGCAGCATCTTCGCCTGCGTTTGGGGTCTCTGCGGCCCACTCAGGAGATCTCGATTCTACTGCACCAGCAGCGCTCTTGAGATCCGTGTCGATTGTTCTCGGGTATTCAACTACTGTATGCACTGTTGCCTTCGCTGTGGCATTAATATTCCGCCCAGAAACACTATTTGCCGCAAGAAGCCGCAGGTCATCTTGCTGTCCTGAGGACCTCGGCCGCTTTGCAACAGCACTCCCACAAGATGTGGGCGGCACTGCGTCCGAGTTGCAACGAGCTTGAATGCCATCCTCACCCCTACATTCTACTCCTGCTATAGCTGCTGGTTCTGTTTGTCGTAGTGACCGCCTCCATCGTTGCTGCTTTCGCTGCTGTGCCTTAAGAAGCTCCTTGAACTCGCGATTGAAGGCAGCCACGAAGTATGTGCTCTGAGCATCAGGCTCCTCATGCAAATTGATGGGCTCTTCGTGGGACTGCTGCATTTGCGATAGCTGGTGCTGCAACAATTGCAGAGAATAAAGTGCATCCGCCAAGGGACACTCGACTGTCCCTCTTTTGAATGCAGTTTGGAAGCCTGCCGTTGTGGCAGCTGGCTTTGCAACATCGGCTTCTCCCATCTTCCAGTCTTGGATGCGCTGTTGCTCCAGTTGCTGCTGTTCTTGTTTATCAATTACCTGCGGCATGAGTTCAACAGAAGCAAGACAAACAACAGCAGCAACGTTTGGCGCAACAAATTCTTGCAGAGCCCGTGCAGCAGTCAAGGAATCGCACGCTGCAACAGGCTACAGGAAAGTCAGGAACAGCGTCCTGAAACGACGAAGACTGCACGCTGCAGCAACAAAATAGGAACCTTGGGCTGAAGCAGGAGGAAACATGAAGCATGCATGCCATTATAACAGTGAGCTCACAGTTATAAGAGGCATGCGCTGCTGCATAAACACTTCTTGTTGCAGAAGTTGCTGTTGCACCGCGAGGGGAAAACTGCAGCGAAGCAGCTGTAAGAGCAGTGAATCACTGTAGCAGCAGGTGGCGCACATTGGTGACAGACACGGAAGGATGACCTGAACACTGCCGCTGTCGTTGCAAAGTTCCTGCTCTCCTCTCTTCGCGTTGTCGTTGGGCTTCAGGGCACTAGCGGCAACAGGCGCTTCCGTTGTTTCTGAGCTTGTCGAATTAGCTGCCACATTTACTGGTGTTGCTGCATGTCGCCTAATTAGCCGAGAATGCCTTTTTCTCTGCAGCTGCTTTTGCCACTGGCTGCAGAATCGCACCTCTACTGTACAACTTCGAGATGTGGATAGTAGCAGATCCGCTAATGCGGCCGCCGCTCCAACAATACAAACGGAACAGTTGCTGCTGTTGTTGCCGCTCTTCTGTCGAAAGCAACTGCTTTTCCGACTGCAAGGGCACTGATACTGCAGACTGCCGTGCGCATTTGTTGCATGCATTCTTTGTGCTGCTGGGTGAATTTGCATCTTTGGCACTTCCACTCGAATGTCGCGGATATGTGTCAACAAGGACTCTACCCGAGCTGCTGCAGCAGCTTCTTGTTGTTGCTCCATCAAAGAGCCCCGTTCCAGTAGCTGGTCTATCTGAAACGCCGAAAGGACACGTCGCAGCAGCAGCAGCTGCTGCTGTGGGTGCGCTGCACTCACGAGTTCTACACGGGCAGTGAAAGCCGTGGTCTGCTCCATTCCGCTGTCTTCTTGAGGAGAGCAGCACGTAGTGCAGCAGCAAGGGAACTTTTCTTTTTGTTTTGCCGCTGCTGCCGCCACTGCTGCGCCATCCTGTGGAGGCACTGGATTCGGCAACATGCAAACTGCTGCAACGAAGATCTGCGTCACTTGCTGCAGGCGTCCGGCAGCAGCAACCCTGCAACAGTGAAACACTACAATATCCTCAGCATCACAAGCAATCATTCGCAGTATCAATATCCACATAAAACTAAAAATGTGCTAGCTTAAAACAACGTGGCTGCAACAACAGTTCAATGAGAAAAAGCCTCACGAGTGCAGAATTCTGTCGGTTCGGCTGCTTGCGATGCCCTTGAGCAGCAACAGCTGTTGCTGCTGCCTCTCTTGCACATCTCTTGCGTGCTTTTGTGCAGCATCCAGCAACAAACTGCTGCTTTCGAAGCACCGGCCCTCAAGCTGGGACTGCTGCTGCAGCTGTATCCCAGTGCCTTTTTGCTCCAGCCCGCGTCTCTTCTGCTCTTGTTCGTTCCTCCGTATCATGCACTCCACCTTGTGCAGCTGTTCCTGCTTCTCCTGGAGCCGCTGCTTTATCTGCTGCACTTCCTTGTCGAATTCTGCACTGCACTTTTTTGCCCGGGAATATTGCTTTGTAGCGACAGTAACTGCTGCCGTCTCCAGCAAATCTTTCTGCCTTTGTTCCTCCGCCCAGTATTGTAGCGAGAGCCGCTGTACCAGTTCCTGCTGCTGCCAAAAATGCTGCTGTTCCACTAGTCTTGCAGCTTCCTCCACAAGCTTCGAATGCGAAGCCATAGGTTCTTCCTTCTGTTGCTGCTCCAGAAGCGCAACAAGCTGCAGCTTTTGTTGCAACAGGAGAGCCTGCTGCTTCTTCTGCAGCATTTGCTGTATTGTCTGCAACGTCTTCTGCTTGAGCGCCTCTAACGCACGCAGCACCTCTTTCCGCCGATGCTGCATGTCATTGGGCTGCCGTGCTAGTTGCTTGTGTTTCATATGCAGGCTCCGTAGATGCTTCCGTAGACAGATCAGCTGGTGCCCCAAGTGCTTTCGTTGCTGTTCCAGTCGCCTGCTTTGTTTTTCGCTGTCCTCTGCTTCTACAACAGCCGAATCGCATGCAGGAGACGCGGAATACGGCCGGGAGTTCGCTGCGAGGGGATGCTGCCTCGAACATTGCAAATTTATCTGCTCCTCCTGTCGCTCCAGTCCTTCTTTTTGTGGAATTTTCTGATAGATAAAGCCTACATGACTCTCTGCGCTTGTGTTCATGCGCATGCAAAGCTGAGCAATACAGACGCAGGGGGAAACCAGGAAATGTTGAATTAAGTCTCTTGCATTCATCGTGCTGCTGACTACTAGTGCGCGCATGTTTTAAAGCGGATATTTCGGTGTTTACTCTATCTGCAAGAACTGCATGCAGGCCGAAATTGGAGACCAAATCGCCATGGAAGGAAACGAACACAAAGGTGGTTTTACTCCTGCAGAACAAAGGAAAAACCACACTGAGACCTTGAACTTTAAACCGCTACGATCCGCCCCTTCTTAGCGTGCAATTAAAAGTAACCCCCGAATTTTTTGTATGTAGCGCCCACCTGAATCGATGTGTACTATAACGTAGGCCTTACACTGTATGCCCCAATCGTTAAGCTGCGAAGCTTTGCAACCCATGGCTTACTGATTGAACAGTTTGACTGTGTGCGCCATAACCCACGGCGGCATCGCCAAGTCGAATGAAAAAACATGGGAAATTCCTTCAAGGGAAGAAAGTCGACAGCAATCAAAAACACAGAAAGTGCCGTTAAATCCAAGCGTCGTTTCTAAAAGACGCCGTTCAGCCTGACCAACTCCTGCAGTAGCATCACCCGTGCTCTCCAATGATGATGTAGCTCTAGAAGAGCTAGAATGGGCTGCTTCTGCAGAAGCAGTATCGCGGAACAAAGATGCCGCCACTTGAATTGTGGCCGCCCAGTTCTTCTGTGGATTCCACTCAACTGCGGCACCCTTCGTAGATATTTTTTCTTCTGTAGCTGTAGCTGTAGCACTGATGCGGGAAAGCGACAGCGCCGCCTGCAACGCACCACTGATGTAGTTTTCGGTATGCTGTCCACTTAGCTGAACCCCTAGATATAACTGCTGCAACAGCAGCAAATCCACGAGCGCTGCAGCACAGAAACGTGACCCAAAAGCCTCAAGTCATGAAACTCAAGCCTTTGGCTTAAATTCTCCTGCCTCGCATTGGTGGGTTTCACATACACAAGTGATTGATGACGGAGATGGAGTAGACGTTCGAGTCCAGCTCTAAGCCAAGTGTGTAAGTACACCCGAAGGCTGCTGCTGCCAGAGAAGGAACTCCGCTCCCACTAAACACAACAGCAAAGAACAACCAAAGCAAAAAGCGATCGAGCTTGGCACAAGCTGGCGTATACAGAAAAAGTTTTTCGTTCCCACTGCGAGTCACAGCACCGTACGTGCACAGCTCATCCACCCCTCGTCCCCGAAAAGTTAAGATTCGGAGCGACAGCAGTGATACACAATATATGTGTTGCGCCACCAGCACCACGACCACTGATGCAACTATTCCAATACTGTAAGCCGGAATTTAAGACTGCAACAACTATGTTACTAGAGCACTGGGCCATAGGTCACAAGGTGCAGAGCATACCTGCCAATGTCCAGAAACGTGGAGTGCTCATTAAGTCCAAATCGTTCGTTCAAGAGGGAAAACAGTTTGAATAGCGAAGAAACAGAACTCTCCCCATACGCACCTATTCGAGAGCAGAGACGCCACCAGCATCAGCAGACGCAGCAGCAGCAGTTGTGATAAAGGCAAGGGGAGCAGCAGCAGAAAGCCAACGGCTTCAAACAAGCGGCAAGACTGGGGGGGGGAAATGAAAATGAAGCTGCTGGACCAGCAGGACACCGTGCGGAAAGTACATCAGTATACAGCTTACCTTCAACGCTGGTGGTAATTTTCATAATGGGCTTTTTCTGTAGCAGCTTCACCTCTGCAAGGAAACCATCACGCAATGCTGCAGGCATCCGTGGTACCGATGATCCCCAGTGCGCTACTTCTCCCCCTGCCGCTTCTGGTGAGAGCCCAGCTTCTGAGCCACCAGCAGCATCTGCTGACAAGTTAACTGCACGCGGCTTCGCCTCATTTGCGTCTGCTTCTGAGGCGGAAGAAGCGGATGCTGCACCCGGAGTAGCTGCCGCTTCCGCTGTGGCCGATTGGGAACCTGTCACCACCGCCTGTAGTCTCCCTGCTACTGCTTCTGCCGCTGCAGAGGACGGAGGCGAAAAGCATGTAGAGACATCAAGTGACATGTCAACTGTCTTCCCAGCGATTGTTTTCGCTGCAGCCGCAGCTGCTGCTACTGCTGCTACAGTTGCTACTGCGGCTACTGCCGCTGCTGCACGTCCGTGTGTCGCCGCAGCATCTGCCTCATGAAATAATGACGACGACTTTGAGACAACGCAACTACCGGAGGCAAGCTCTGAAGGCCTGAATGCCATATTTTTCCCGCATTCCACCTCAGGCGTGCGTCCAGCTCCCGCTGTTGCCGCTGCTGCTGCTGCTGCCGCCGTTGCTGCTACTGTTGTGTTCCCTTTTGCCTCACGTGCTTCAGCTTTTGGCCATTCAGCTGGTCCCAAAAGGGCATCGACTGCGCTGCGGTGCCGTTGCTTTTGCATGTTTTGCCGTACCGGCTGCTCAGCGCTCGCTGTGTTCCGTCCTGCTGCGTTACGCGGGACAGGCATTGCCGCTACCTTAGGCTGGCCTCAGTTGCTAGTGTTGTCTCTGAAAACCTGGAGATAGTCGGCTGTCGGTGCTGCGCGCTTTGCCCATGCTGCAGCATTTATTCAGTATTCATCATGCCACTCACTCTCGAGCTGTCGCGGCAGACGTTCGTGCGTCTGCGCAAGTGCACACGTCCGTCAAGCCGATCCGCATGACAGAAAGAAAACTGAGGGAAGATCATAACACTAGTAAAAAGGGGGAGCGATTACCGCTGCAGCTACTGGAGCATTATCGCCGTAGCTGTTCGAACATCTCAAATCCGCACTCGGTGAACAAAACAGTTCAGTGCCGCTTGATGACACCCAGGGACTCTAAAAAACTCAAAAATAGAAAAATAACTCAATTCTAGGACACAGCTTGATGCAACTGGGAAGCGTATAGTACAGGGAGACAACCATGGAGGCAAATTTGGGGCCCCTTTATGACCAGAAAGTCGGGTACTGTCCTGGAAATGGGGGGCCCCTGACCACTCCTGTCACTGCTGTTACTACAATTGCTAGTATTCAGTCAGCAGATTAGGGCAGTAGATAGTTTACGCGTCATTACACTGTATGTGCACTCCTGCGGTGTTTGTGCAAAAGCGTTGCACCATTGTTGGGAGTGGCACCAACTTTGGAGGTGGTCTGTCCCTTCTTAAGGCCTATGCGTGAACTCCATTTGTCCTCCAGTATAGTACAATTTTTTTCTGTGTAATCTGTCTTCGTGGCCCATTCGTTGCTATATTGTCCAAAAGAGACTGGCTACGTAGCCAGCTTCCTGGGGCAACAAGAGCTGTGGGGTGAGTTGCGTTGCTTTTCCAGCTTGCCTGGCCATCGAGTTCGAAATCGCGAGATGCCTTTGCTGACGAGTGCACGAAAAGCTTGATTGTGGTATCTGCTCCCCTTGAAAAGCGCCCCATATGAGGCGAGTTGGTGTCAAGGTGACCCCATTTGTTTGAGAGGGAGAGCGACGCGCAAACAGTTTGAATATGCAGCTTTCCATAGCAGCTGCGCAACTAGCATTAGCAGATGAAACGAAAGCAGTTGTAAACAAGGCGAGAGGAGTAGTAGCAGAAAACCGACAGTCCCACAGAAGCGGCGAACTTCAAAACTGCAGATCCAGAGAGACACTATGCAAGAAGGCATAAATCTGCAGCTTAGCGTCAACACTGGTGGGAATTTTCATAAAGGGCCTTTTTGCGGGTAGCATCACTTCAGCCAGGGAACTACCACGCAGTGCTGCATGCATCTGTGATAACCTCCAGTGCGCAGCTTCCCTTACCGCAGTGTGATAGACTGAGACTAGATATGACTGGATATCCTCCTTTTGTGGCAAAAGCAGTTTCGCGAGCTATATTCTACTAGGACTGGGGAAATGTACATTAGATAATGGGGTGATGCGAGCGTATGCTCTCACGAAGAAGAGAACACCTTTGCACGACAGAATGTATCGTCCAAAGCTAATAACCCTCAGGTAATAAACTTTCAAAATATATATGGGGATTAGCCAACGGAGGAAGGCAGTATTTTAAAGGCTTGCCTGATAGCCGTATGTCGCCTTTCCAGGCTGTAGAATCTAATGAGGCGGTAAGATCTTAATTTTAGTGGAAATTCAGACATCTCGCCGCGTTCTCAGGGAGGGCCGAAAGCTGTTTCTGCTGATTGACGTAGGCGGGTGCCAAGAGGGCTTTTGTGCCATCTAGCTTCAAACAGGAATCTGCAGGTTACTCTTCAAAGCCAGCGAAAAAAGGAAGAAAGCATGAAACATAGCCATGCATGGAGGGCAGTTTCGTGTTTACATGGATTTGCCGTAGCGTACGCATTCCTGCACTTCGCACGATCAAACTGTACAGCTTATTTTGATTTTTCTGGCGTATTGTGTACCGGTAGCATTTGGAAGCGCGATTGATTGCACATTGTTTCATAAGGGGAGACAACCGCCAGAGCAAACCGAAAGGCCCATGACTGGCACCCGTCATAAGGAAGGGCTAACACCGGCCCTCAAGGAGTGCTCAGTGCGTTCCTTTGGCCAGCTGCGAGATGCCTATACATGTTTCCTGATGATGTGGCCACTTAACGCCAGTAGTGTTTTGTTTTTTGCTCCATACCACGTTATCACACTGTTACTGCAGGAACGTAGACTTTAAATGTCATACATCTGCTTGCGATATTTAATCGGTGTTATGGTTCGTACTCGTCCTGAGCTGTTGGGGCAGTCCATCGAATTAATTTCGCTAACAAATGAGGCACTGCAAAGCGAGGACAGCCAGTAACAGCTCCTATGCCTCTGCATGCCTAACTCAAGGACATTTAAGGCGGAGCAATTCTGCGATGTGGCTAAACGTTCTGAGCCACCCCGATGCATGCAAGGAGCTTTACGTAGGCTGGTCTGCCTAGGCGATCTTTTGAATGTGCATCGTGACGACGAAAGGCTGGAATACCTAGAAAGCCTAAGCAGCGTACATCGGATACGTACCTACTCCATCTGCATAAGGGTGTGGTGAAAGAAATTTACTCTGAGTTCTAGCGTCTGGTTGTCCTGCGGCAGTAAATCTCTCCACGCCGAAGGTGACCCTCACTTAAGCAAAGCAGGGATGGCGGATTTACGATAGCACCGATAGAAGTCACATTATGGTGACTTTGAACGTGTTAATCCTCGCAATACTCCTCAACTACGTATGAAAATGCAAACCAAGAGATACCCACTATATGCCGCAGCACTTGCCTGGTGCCGTGTTACTCAGGATAACCGCTGAATCGTTAGAGGGATGTTGAACCGCCCATCCAAATGAAGATGGCAGAGAAGGTTGCTGAAGTATCCACACATACTTTAAACATAGACGCGAGCTTCCTTTTTGAAGGCAAGCTACAAATTGAAAGTTGCCTCGCAAAGACGGTCAGCAACAACCAATTTAGCGCGTTTTTAGAGCTCCGAAGTTATTTCTACACTGCATCCACAGCGGCAAATCGTTCTCTGCAGCGGATGTATATCATTTTCTGCTCCTCTATCCACTTGTGCCTTGCAAGTGAAGTTTTAAAGTGAATACGCGGCAAACGACACCTGTTGTCGCCGCCTGTGCGTTTTTAATTATCACATCAGCTCCTCCACAACCCTGCTTCGCTTTTGGCAAGGACTGCATTTGTTGCAAATCCGGTGAAATCTCAGTTGCAGCATACGCGCGCGATAGGGCGCCACACCACTGAGCACCGCGATTCACGAAGCCAATATTTGTCTCCAGAAACTCGCTGTGAGGTCCCAGAACAAAACACGAAAGACGATTTTGCAATTCTTGAGTAGCCGACGGCTGGATTAGCATAGCGTTTTCGCAGTCGTAGGAATGCGATGGTAGCGACGTCTTAAGTGTGCCGCGCGCAGCCTGATTGGTCGACACCGCAAACTGTCAAATAGTTTATGGCCAAGCAGCAGAAGAGGAGAAGTGCAGGAACTGCTTCTGGATATTACACGGATTTAGGGAATGCATTAGTTGCATCGCACTACCCAATTTGAAAAAACGAGTCACAAGTGCAAAACTTGCCTGGATGTGTCGATGGGTTCAAACGGCAGCTGAGGTGGCAAAGAATCCCGTGATTCATCATTAACACCTCGATTGCTGCTTCTCGATGGACAGTTTGACATGGCTGGCGGCGAGGGAGCAAGCTGGGAGTTAGACCGACGAATGCCACATATATTTGCATCAAACGCACTGTGCACTGTGAAGATTGTTACTTCGCGGTGAATGACGCGGATGTTTTTCAAGTGTACGAATGCCACATGCTGGCTGCAACAAAGCACACTACAGCTGACCAGTCATGAAGCAGCGAAGTTGTTCGGCCATAAAGGCAGTTGCGAAAGCCATGCTAGTTCCACGTGTTGCACTGCTAGAAGAACTTACTCGCAGCATCGAAGGTCGCTCTGCTCTTCTCTTTGAAAGGCAGTTTTGAACTCTTTTGAGCAACAAATTTGTCCTGGCAACCCGTTGCTCTCAATGTCATTTCCCACAAGAACGTCAAGACCCCAAAGGTCATACCGCAAACGCCTACTACCTATCACGCCTCCAACGCAAGAACCTACGTGGAGGCCGATGCGCATGTTGAGACCTGGGACTTGCATTTCTTCCCTCACCGCCTCCACATGCTCAAGCATTTGCCTCGCCATGCAGAGCACTCGGTATGCTTCGTCCGTCTCGTGGCGTTCACGCCACACCCTGCTGTCCCCTCCGTACGGGCCTTCGCATTGTGGACGCCACGGACAGCTTGCGAACGAATCTGTATGCCCTCGAGCAGTAGACGCCGCATGGAACGAGTCTAGAGCATCAGGATTTCTGCCTAGTGGCTCTTGCGAAGGAGTATCAATATGTAAACCAGACACCGCAACATAAGCGTCCCCAATGGTGCATAGCTTGTAAAGATTCAACGATATAGTGTCCCTGTCGAAACGCGTGAAAAGGCGCTGCGGACGCACAAACAGATCATATTCTAGATTTTGAAGCATATAGCTCATTTGATGTGGCCTGGCCAACTACAAATTTCCAAAATTATGCTTTTACTGAGGTGGACAAGGGCAGCCAGTTATTCTCTCACTTGTAGAAGGGAAAGCACCTGCTCCGCACTGACACTCCGGGACCATGCAGTGAACCCACATATATCTGCGAAAAGAAATGCCAGGGACTCGTGAGAGTAGGCGAGCCTTAGATTATCGTTCTGGAATTCAGCAAGCAGTTCTTTTGGGAGCATATCATTTAGCAACTCCAAGCTGCGCCGTTCCAGTGCGCTCGCCTCCTGATTCACAATGTAAGTCTGCCTGTCGTCATGCTCCTGCATTTAATAACCACGCAAAAAATGACAAACTATTACATGTTCCTCCTCCCGAGGTTGAACATGCTTCATACGACGGTGTTTAAAATCATGTGTTTCTATGACGTACTCGAACATAGCAAGACATTAGGTTGACAATGAGCAGTAGGCAAACTATTAAGATGCCGCGAAGGCGCTCGGTTGTGGGCTGAGACACGAGCATGGCGCTGCTGAAGCTTGCCTGCGTTCGTATTTAGGCACGTAATCACAAAAGTGTTATTGTCCGTGCCACAGTAGCAGGATTGGGGAGGCAAGCCATTCCCCACAGTATCCGCGGGCAGGCAACATAGCGACGCGCTGCAGCGAGTCGTGCACTGTGGCCTGTGCGCTACAATCGAATTACCGTAATTAAGAGTGCATCCACGAAAATAATGTGCTGGAACAACAGTCCAGTGTTGTGATGAATTAAAGTAAGGAAGAACGAGAGTTCCACGGTGTCAGCTGTATGCCACTCCGACGGCGCTTTCTTGCTGAGCAGCCATAACAGTGCGAACAGTCACAAGACGGCTAGCAAGGACAACTGCTACCTTTATTTTTTAGGATGACTCAATTCTCTGTAAGCTCGTTGTGTTGGAACGAACTAGAAGATGAGCATGGCTGGACCAACACACCCAGGTCTGTCCTATTTGTTCCCTCTAAATTGCTGACTCGGTAGCCCACACATACCCTGGGTCCCTTGCATTTGTCAGTACAAATGCCAATGCGGCAAAGATAAACAGAATGTTCAGCCAAAAAATCAGCCAGCGTATTCCCATCCACTGAAAACAAACCCTAAAGCAAGCAGATGTCTCACTGAGCTGGGCATAAGAGGAGTCGCCGCACGTATCTCAGCAATGTCCAAGAATATCGGCCACCCACAGGACCAGTACAAAACTGCTACTTGTGGTTCTGACTTACAGATAAACTTGCTCTTTGCCTGTAGTGTAGAAGCAACCACAGCAGTAACACTGCAGAAGCGACGAAAGATCTGGTGCTCCAAACCAGCATCCGTTGAGTTTGAAACAATTCACAAGTCGCAGGAGACAAGCGGTCCATTGACAAGAATGCGATGGATTCATGCACAAATGCTACCTGCAAAGACACGTAAGAAACCTGTCGGGAACGGTGCAGTTCGATATAATCCCATAAGGATTATGAGGTACGCTACCACTTCTTTTTCCTTACGACTGATAGGAGTAACTGCATTTCTGCAGACGATGCGCACTCAACTTACCAAAAATATAATTATTGCCTGCTCAATCGCGTTTATGTGAGCTTTGTTTGAGTAAAAGTTGTGCTTATAGCTGTCTTCCATGTCACTGGAGCAGAATCGAAGTCGGACCATGTCGGTACGCGCATTCAGTCCAAACGCTCTCGTTATTCTAGACGACAATTTAGGACGCTTTGCGTCGTCGTCCACTGCATTTGCAGACTTGCAAAGTGGCTCTTCCAAGTCAGTCCGGCCAGCTCCGCCTGTACCCGCCCTTCGCCAAGGGCTGTCTCCCGATGAAGCAGCACTCCTGCTGCGTTTCCTGCTTGCTTGCTGTTCGTGGCTGCCACTTCGTCGGCGCCGGCCACTAGAACCAAATTGTACTGGACTAAAGACAGATGCTACTGCGTTTGTGATGCGCTGCAGGCGCTCGGCGCCACGCCACCGTGAACAGCGCTCATTAGAGAGAGTAGAGCGCCTATCTAGAGGAATCGAAATTTTCGCAAGAGACCCACAATCTGTATTGCATCCGCAGTCATTCCGCTCTAAATTGTCTGCAGCAGGTAAGACGCTGCCTAAAGCTCCTAACGAGCTTGATGACTGCTGCCGGGGGCAGCACGGACGGTTCGCCGTCCCATCCACGGAAGACTCGCTGACAACACTAGTGCTTTGGCACCCCGCGCAATGAGACGGTTCATCCACAACTGGCACCCCTCGAGCTATTCTCCCTGCTGGACTGGAAGAGCTCGGCTTATCTGGAAGTCTCTGACATGCTGCTTCTGGATACGCACTGCTTGATCTCGTAATTGTAAGGCTGGGGTCCTGCCAACGGCGAGTTCTGTGCCGTCGTGGCCACTGAGCAACACCCTGGAAGTAGGATGAGACATCTTCGCTTTCTTGTGCAAACGACATGCTGCTGCTCCCATAGCGGCCGGCTGGTTCAGGAGCACGGCAGACGGCCTCTTCCGAAGGAGTGCGCAAGCCGACCACATGATCTAAAAAGTAAGTCTGCATGCGGCCTGCAAATACAATATGTAGCACGCAAGCAAGATGCGCATTCAGAAACACCAGCTTGTACACTTATCATCAGCATGCCACAAGGTCTCAGCATCCCTCAAACGCGTGCCCTGTCGGTGTGAAGACATCTCTGGCCAGTCAGCTACCATCAGTGTTTGCCCAACCGCACCTTTACCCTTGACATCGACTATCTCTTCTCTCCACTTGAACTGCTGGTCATGAGCGACGAATTTGTGAGTTGCTCCACTAATATGAATTCCATCGGCCACGCCTGGAAAATTCACATTGCAGGGAATATAATGGTGACTGATAAACAATGACACAGATGCTCTGGCCGAAAAGCAGGATCCACGGGAGAACAATGTTCTGCGCGATGGAACCCGCTGCTCTTCAAGATATGCTTCATTAATGTCACTTTATCGGATGCAGCTGTGAGGCCCATGCTCCTAGTCTGTCAACGGACTCGTGCTCTTCATCCTTGAAGCGGTGTTTACTGTATCTCCGAAAAGAGCGTATTGAGGCTTCCGAAAACCTACAACGCCGCTGCAGCAAAAACATAAAAGCATACATACGCAACGTTTTAAAGGCGGCACTGAATTAAAAAAAGAATAATTCAGGCTTTCGAATGGATGTGAGTGACAGATGGCAGCAACTAACTGCAGCCTCGCAGTTGGCTCGTACGCACCTGATGACGTTCCCACTGTGAATGCCAATCTTCACTCGTACACGACGAGTTTGTCGTTGGCAGCCTCCATCATTAACTGTTTGGAGAATGGCATTTTCCCTCGGGCTGCTTTGTTGGCTTTGTGGTTCCTCCGGATTCCTGACTGATGACGGCTCGGCTGAATCATACGTAATGTACAAGGTTACCTGGAGCATCGCCAAAGCTGTCCTGCAGCGCCAATGCAGACGGAGAAGGCGTCCATATTGAGAGATCTGCGAAAAAAAATGTGTTTGCGCCTGCCAGGAGTCAGTCAATAGCTCACTCAACAGCACTGAAGGCCCCTTGCTGGACTTTCAGAAGGTCTCGCTCGCTGAAGGAATCTCTCTCCTCGTCCATTTGTCCACCTGCATCATCTGCCAGAACTGGATCATTCAGGCCTGAAGATAAATACCCACATGCCGCATTAACAAACAACTCCGACGTCGGTGAAGTTGGCGAATAGGGTAAGCTCAGCAACTCAGAGAGGTGGCTCATCACTTGCCGCTAGGTCACCCTGTCAACCACTACGCCAAACGAGCTGAAGCTGTATCGGCACAGACGAGGTATTTTCGCGAAAACTTCGCGTTAGCCTTCTGTTCCGTTGCAGCCTTGCCTGCTGCAGCAAGATACGTTTCAAAAACAGTTTCAATCTTCACGAGTTGGAACTGTTCGCTTAGTTTGTCGAAACACAGGAAGAGGGCATCCAGGAGCTTCACTAGGTCCTGAATGGCCAGGGCACAGTACGCACCGATGGTGGCCTTTGCATATCACCCTGGGGTTTGCACACCACTAAAAGTTGTCACGGCCCGCGACAAAGCAAGTGCGAGACAAATCCTGCAGCCCGCTTGCAGGCGGCTTCATCACATCACAACTCAATATCACAACACCAACGCTGCACCATATATGGCCAAAGGACAGACACGCTAACCACCAACCTGCGGCAAGGAAAAGGCACAGACGAGACTGTGGAAATCGGCGACGTCACAGAAGAGAACAGACAAAAAAAGTGGTGGCGAACACAAATAATAAGGTATAGCATTTGGCATGTTCATCGGCCTGAAACGCACACACACCCACGACCCGGATGCAGCCTATGAATAGTCAAGAACACGGTGGTCTCTCTGCAATCTTTGAACACCGGCGTAGTTCTGCTTAAGAGAAGCCGGGATAGAGAAACTTGCCTGGAATCCCTGTGTGCTGCAGAGAGCATTTTAGCTACAACAAAGGAAGGCAGCATGGTATTAAGAATCTCCCTACTCCGCATGCGCGCTGCTTGTACCTGCACGCCACATAATCGACAGCGCAAACAGATTGCTTCTGTCGCTCGGGACCGTACACTTTACAAAGCCTGGAAAATCATGGCTTGTGATGGCCATCAACGAAGGCTTTTGATGTTTTCTAGAAGTCTTTAGGTCTTGTGCACAGCTGCTTGCCTGCGTATCAAGAAGAAAACGTTTCCGCTGATTGTATTCCTGTCGGTAGCAGCCGAATGCCATGAGTGCCACGAGACCCAGAATCCAAGGAACGTACGATAAGAGCTGCCATATGCACAAACATCTTGGCTCCCGCTGACTCAAAACTTCCTCCGGAGTTGATCCAATCTCATGAGCCACCGCTACTGCAAGCAATTCCTGCCGCGTCTTGAGGGGAGCCATCAGCTTGTGCAGCACCGAATCCGAGGGCACGCAGCGTTCAAGCCGATCCAAAGAAAAGCCTTCTTTGCACGGAACAGCGGAGAAGGGGTAAAACAGACGAGGTGGAGAAATCATGCAGGCAAAACGACAGAAGTAGGACTGATTATAGAACCCCAAGACGTAGCGCAGTATGTTCGAAAAGACATAGAGCAAATTCAGGCTCGTTGCAAGCTTAAATGGTAGCCGTAACATGACCGCGACCACGAGGATTACAGATAGACTGGTATCCATACCATCTGAAGACTGCAATTCAGGAAAAAGCGCACACAAAGCATATCTGGCCCACCACATTAGAGTCAAGGGTGCATCTATTTGTGTGCAGAAGAAAACAATATGACGACGGCATCCTAAATCTCGATATTAGTACACAAAATGAACATGCTACTTCGCAAATACTGTATGGGCCTGTTTCATGCAGCAAATGCCATAATTGGAAACTCTAGCTCACCAGTCTGTAATCAACTATATTTTGCAAGACTATGTACGCGACAGCCGAAAATCCGACGAGGCCTTCAAACCTACTGGCAAATGAACGCCGAAATGACCAAATAAGAACCACGGCAAGAGGTATAAACGGCACAAAGGATAATACTAAATCCCAGCGATCACGCGAAGTATTGATGCCTCGTTGAACAGTAAGTGTAACTAAGTTAAAAACAATCCACAAGCCGAGCAAAACGCCCAGTGTGCTGCGGAAGGCGAGCATCGACCGACGCAGCTCCCTTTCACGCGCGGACTGGTAATCCGCCTCTAAATAAGGGTCTCGGAATGTCAAAGAAAATCCTTTCAGTGCTTCGTTTGCACGCTGCTCTGTAGTGGCTTCGTCGCAGACGACGGGAGGCGGAGATGGTGAAGTCGCTTCAAATTCACTCTCTGACTCGAACAAGCTTTCACTTGTCCAGTCCCCTTCAACGACCACGTTGCATTCAGAGAACAAGCTTGTCGTGTCAGTCATGGCCCTCCGAAGACGGCGCTCATCCCTGCTCTCTGCCGTTTTTCCAAAACCCACGAGGAAGTCCCCACCTGATGTTGCTAGCTGCCGCCGCACTTCCCAGGAAAGAGCAGCAAGTACTGGGCTCTCCGATGCTGCAAAACCGCACAAAATGTGGGAAACCGTGAAAGTACATTGTTGTAACCCAAATTTGTGTATCTGCAATGAGCTCAGTGTTACCATCAGAATGTAAAGCCCGAAGCGAATGCCGCAGTCTTACCAACTGGCAAAGACTTCGACGAACGGACGATAGCCTTGCCGGCCGGGAGCAGTGAGAGGGAGTGAAGAACAGCCTCGCCGTTTTGCAGCGAAAAGCGAAACGGGGCAGGAAGTCGCGCCGCTATCTTTTGAAGAAGCAGCAGATGCTGTTGTATGTGGTATGAGCAACGTGCGGTGCAGCTTACGAAGCATTCCAGGAAATGCAAAGAGTTGGTATTCCGCTGAAGCGGCTCCAGAGACTGTTCCTCTATCTGATTGCTCTGGGTATTCTGAACCCCGATGCTGCTCTCAAGCTGCCTGAGCAGTGATACATCAATGGCGTCAAAAGCCGAGCAGATGCTGCACAACTGCTGCAAAGCAGACCTGTCTTGCATGCAGTAGCCAAAGCAGGCAGCGGAGCGTTGTTTTGGCTGGTTTTGAGCTTGGGGCTGCGGACTGCGCGTATCTGCTGCCCTTCTCATGGCGGCGACTGCCAGCGCAGCCGCGGACGCATCTTCAGCTGCCATCAAGACCTTCTCAGCGCCAAGTAACGCATTAATTTGTCGAAAAAGGCCCGCCACTAGCACTGTTAGAGTAGTGCAAGGAATAAGCACAAGCCACCAAGCCGGGAAAGAGTACGGCAAGACGCGCAGGTGCTTCATGGCGCTGGTTTCATCATAGAACATCAGGAGCTGTAGAATCGTAATAAGCCATGGGAGGCTAAGAAGCACAAGGACCTTAAAGAAGAAGCGTAGAAGCTTCAAATGGGCTCTAAGCTGTTCACACCAACGCTTAAACATATTTGGGGACTCCTTCAAATTCGAGTTTAAGAAGCGTGATGAGCAATCATGCTGCTCCTCCGTGTTCAGTCCGAAATATCCCACTGGCGCATGCACCTCCTTAATGCGCAGGTCTTCGGCTGAGCTATACGGGCTTGCTGCAGTATCCTGTACCACCGGTACCAAGTAGGTGTCACGCAGCCGAGGTCCACTAGCGGGACCGGAACTGGCGCTTGGGCGAAACACACAGCCAGAAACATCGGTTGTATGGTGGCAGTTCTCCACATTTTGACGTGAATGCGCATTGTCCCTACGTATGGCTGCTTCAGTGGATTGGAGCAGTAGTGGTTGCGCGGCCTCGGCCCTGTACCGGCTCCTAAATTGTCCGTCCGCCTGACAGGTATTAAAGCCACGGCGATCCACACTCTCCCTAACGCCTTTCCAAGCCGCCCTTAAAGTGCGCCCGCGTGCAGCAGGCCCGCCTATGCTAAGGGCGATCAGCCAAGGCCGTACAACAGTGCCGAAGCAAAAAGCGGCGAAAAAGAAGTCAGTGAGATGTAGCAATACGCCCATCCGCAGTCCTTCAGAGAGAGCCCGGAACAGCAGAATAAAAACAGTCACAGCCGTTGTAACTCCTTCAAGCACTGTCCAAAGCAACTGCGAGACGCAAAGTATTTTGCGACGCCGAAGCCACAGATACGATAATGGCCTCGTTCGCTGCAAAATCGGAAACACATGCACATCTAGCAAGACGGAGTCAACGCTCAAGCATTTCGTTCCCTGACAAAAGAACAAGGAAGCAGAGGCTAAAAAGCAAAAGCAGAGGCTTTTGCAAACTATGTGGTGGCTCTTGAGCTGTCGCACTGTACCATGAAAAATCTCAAAGCAATTAAAGTGATGAGAATAATAGAGTAAATAACCCCGTCATGCTAGCCTGCGTTGTACCTACTTCGTCATCAAGTGCAGCAGCCATTGGGCGACTAGTCAGGCAGGCTGCAGCGATGGCGATTAGCGAGAACCAGATGCAGTTCACCAAGCCTGTTGGGTCCCCAGAGTCAAGTAGGTTTGTGGCTAGCATTGCAAAAAGAAAGGCCAAAAGCACGCTGGTGGAGTAAATGACCTGATCTATGAGTAGTACGCTCTGCGCTCGCTCAAAAAGAGCATCCCTAAATATCAGGGAGCAAAGCGAGTGAAACGATTCTAGAACCACGTCGGCACTGCTTCCACAAAGGCACGCAGCCTGCATGTAGGGCACGAAAGTGCAGTTGTTTGTGATGGAATTTCTACCAACACGACCAGGGCCTTGGTTGGTAGACTGTGTCGCCTGTTGGTGCTGTTGTACTACCAATTCTTGTTGAAATACAGACGACGCTTGTTTCAGAAGCCCATTAAGCCCAGAGTCCATTGAATTTATCCGGCCTTTCGGAGCTTGACAGTTTTCAGGGGCTGGTGGTAGAGGAAGAGACTTCCTCCTTTTTGCGCCAGGCTCCTGTTCAGGCAGAAGCGGTAAAAAGGCGTGAGACGTCTTTCTGGAATTGGGTAGAAAGGTTCTGCGAAGGTGCCGAGCAACCGGAGGCTTCGCCGCATTCTCGCTGGATGTTACGGGATCCGCCATGGGTTCCGCAGGCCCCTCTGCAACATAAGTCGCCTCTTCAGCTGGCGTCAAGGCCTGCAGCATCAAAATGCCTATGGTGGCTTCTCGCATCATTGCTGCATCCTCCGCGCTACTTCCAGCCGCTATTACAATCGGCTGGGGTTTTAACGAAGCCTTGATGCAAGCAACCAACTGTTGCTTTAGCTGGCCACGAACCTCCGCACAAACATTGGTATCTGCGCGGCAAATGGCGTAAACAAGCAGCCCCTGCAAAAACGCAACACAACCGGTGGGGAAAAATTTGAAACGACTATCCACCAGGTTAGCAAGCCAACCAGCAGACGTAACCCAAACTTTTAATGCAGCTTTCATGGAAGACTTTGCAGCTTAATGTGGATGCCGACCTGCAACAGCTTATGAGAGAAAAAGAAAGCGAGAGATGCCGCATCGGATAAGAGGCAAATGCCCTGGCCGTGAACCCTTGATTGGCGCCACATGTCTTCAAAAACTTGGACGAAACATCTCCCAATGCGAAGTTTTCGTCGAAGCGGTAGTGATGAGAGGCTCACATTCTGCCCTTCTTTGGTTTCTATCCTATGCCGCAGTACCCTACGCCTTGGTCTCAGATCCTTGTTGAGAATCTCCCTTTGATACAAAGTTGCGTCTCTGTCTCTTCCGAAATAACCCCTTGTTCTACTGCAACTGCGGTCCGCCAAAAACTCCCCAATTCGTCGTCCTTCTCCGCCGAAAGAACGTCGACGAATCGATGTCTTGAGAACACGCCGCCTTGAGACAGTCGTCCCGCATTCACACGCCCAGAGTGAAGCAGATGGACTTTGAAGGCGGCGACGATCTTTGCGCGCATAGTAGGTCAATTCAGCTGAGCAGCGCTGCAGAAGATAATTTGCGTCCGCTACAGCCCACTGAGAGAGAGATGCTGGAGTGTTCGTCACCAGTCCATGGAGAGTTCCAGGGCAGAACGCTCTAGGCGAATTTTGGTGCATTTCATCCGCAGGGTGGTCTGAGCTTGCAAGGTGCATATCTTCGTAACACTGTCGACAACATGAGTTTCCGTTCACTCGGGTAGGCTCGTTGCTGTCACCATGAGACGTGTAGTCACCGTCGTCCGCGGCCAGGGATCCAGCAGCGCCAGATGGGAGACCGCTGAGGTGGTGATATGCTGGTCCTATGTTTCGAACCTGCCCAATGCCTTCCGTCCCAGCTGTGACCGTGTTGTTCCATTCAAATGATGTCAAAAGCCCACAATGCCTCGCGGCAGCTAGAGCAACATGCTTATCAGCTCCAGCAAGCAGCACTTGTCGAATTCCCACCCCTCTTAGCGCAGCGAGAGTCTCACACACCCGAGGCTGGAGCTTCTCAGCAACAGCAACGCACCCTACTATCTGCACACACTCAGCAAATAAAAAAGACAACATTTGTGGCTTGTGCTGCAGAGGCCACCTCCCATACGGTCTTAATTAGTTTTCCTTGATAGACGACCCTAACCCTTGCTACAGTACCTGCAGATTCGTCTCGAAACCAGTGATGACCCGTTCATGCCTTTCTTCTTGACGGTACATGGAATTCGAAGCTTCTTCGCTCAGTTGCACATACAAAGCTAGCTCTTCAGCGGAGAGGACCCGAACCGCGTAAACAAACGGCAGCGAGCCCTCTAGCGAAAAGCGTTGTGCCGCCAGCAATATCTGACGTACGCGAGAGGCATCTTCGCAGGTTTGTCCCCTCATGCCATTTTGTTCTGCGTCACTTTCTTCCTTCTTTGAGCAGATTTGAGGTGCTTCGTCCGCTCCGCTGTCGCTACTGCTGGTGTTACTGTTGCTCTCGGAGAAGCGAGTTTTGTCCCGGGGCGTATCAAGAACGACTTTCCCGTGTTCAATTGCGTTGAGAGCTTCTATGCCCCCTTGCGATATATTCGCAAGGTCTTCTGGTGGGCCCCTCACAACAAGAAGTGCACCCGAGCGGTGTCCCATCGGCTTTACGACGCATGCAAGGCGCGGCCTCCGCTGCGAGGGAGCATGAGTGCCCACAACTTCCAGCAAGCAGACTGGATTACAGTACGCTGCACAAAGCTTCTCACCAAAAACAGCCTCAACAAGCGTTTGGAGTGGAGTAGCTTTGCAGCAGCAACCGCTTTCAGCTAACCCTTCTGTCTTTAGCGCTGGTGTTTGAGATAATATCCCAGATGATTTTGTTGTCGATGTGAGTGTTGTTCCCTGCAACTGACAAGGGCAAGACGGCATGCTGACTGTTGAACGTTCGACATGCAGCTGCGTGCCCCGGCGGAATATCGGTTTGTATCCCAAGATACCGCAGAGTTTCAATATTGTTGCATCTTCAGGAAGCGTTGACTGAATCACATAGCATGCTCAAAAGATGCCATTTCCCCCGTTACAAGCCACCTCTGCAGGAGTATTTTGTGGCCTCTTGTATTCCCCAGAGGTAAAGCTCCTCATGCAGCACTTCTCTAGAGGAAAGAGGAAACTAAGAAGGTGTACCTGGAAGTCGATGTCTGCCTGTACTTTAGTTGCTTCCGGAGTAACAGGCACGTCGTTCGCTTCTTCCTTTTTTCCTTAAACAGAATGCAAAAGCAAAAAGCCGCAAATACACATCGAAAGACAAGCAACTGCTTCTCCTATCTCTGCAAAAGGTGTCAATCAGTAACGCATCAGGTCCACAACGCCACGGAGCTGCTATTCATTGGAAATAGACGCCTGCAGCGTACCTTCAGTAGCCCGCCTCGAGCGACATGGTGTTGCACAGTGGCAGATAGATGCAACCTGAACGGCGAAAAGGAAAGGCAACATACGCATGACCCTAAGACAGGTCTTATGGCCACCTTGGACCTATTTGTAATACTGCCACGCATACCGCATGAATTGGCAGGTGCAGCACTACTGTTGCGCGCTGTGAAAAAAAAAATACTTTGGTGGAACCCGATTGAAAAAAAAGCTACTTCAGTACCGGATCCAGCAGCATATATTCGAAGAATGCACCCTGAAACTTCTCACTGATTTTGCTCGGCACAAGACTATACTGAGCATGTCGAAGCGTAGCCTAACGATTCGCTCGCAACAACTCAGCTAGCTCACCTGTGCGAGGGTTTCCAGTCTGTTTCTTTCGTCCCTGTGCTTGGTGTAGTAGTGCTCGATCATGGTAAGGTCCTCCACCCGAATATCGCATTGCTTACATCGTTTAAAGCGCGCACGCGTTGAATTAGTACAGCTTGACTTGTCCTTGGAAACAATACTTTCTCGAGTCTTCACTGGACTCTCACTGGCATTTTGTGTCCTCTGGCACGGTGACTCCGTTGATAGCTCTCCGGTGAGTTGAGCGCCTCTTGGTTTGCCGCATCTGCTCTCTTCCAATATTGAGTTGCTTCCAAGTTTTGCATACATTCCATACTGTTTGACAAAACTTCTTCCGCCAGCGCAAATCCCTTCGAGCTGCAGTGTGGAGCCAATCACAGTCGCTCCCTTATCGAACAAAAGAAAATTTGCCCTGGATAAATCATCTAGAGCGGAAGGCGATATGAGCTGTCCATACAACTCAGGTGCGCAATATTCTGTGCCACCCAAAGGAGGCCCCTGCTTCTGATGGGACTTCTTTTCCTCCTCTAGCTGCCAAGTATGCAACTGGTGTTGTTGTGTGTTCGCGTTGTGCTCCGTGTGTTGACCTGGAAGGTCCGGCAGCGCACGCGAAGGCTGCACAAGATTTTCTTTCCTCCGCAGTTTCAAGATGTCGAGAGCGAGCGTCAGCGCCACGGGGCCGCAAGACAGCAGGAGCAAACATTGAGAAAGTTGCGCTTTATATTGCGGCACATCAAAAGTCCAGTCCTGGTTTGTGCCAGTGAGGCCTTCAATAATCAACAAAGCCTGAAATAAAGTCTCGACAGCCACAGCAACAAACATTAGGCTGTACCCAAGCCATCCGTTCAATGAGTAAGAGCACACGAGCAAAAGCTTTAGCGGTCCATTCAACCAACTATGTTCTACCCTGCAGAGCACTCGAAGAACACTTATCGCTCAGTTTGGGAAAACTACAGGTCTGTTTACAAAAGAATCAAACTTCTGAGGAAAACGAAAAATCGAAGATAAAGAACAGAACTCGCCACTTTGGAGCCTTGTCTAATATGATCCTTCACTTCTAGAGCGTAGACCCCAAAATTTTGCAGTGAAGGGGAAGCAGTTTGGTGCAACAGCCTACCACACCAAGAAGAAATGTTACCACTGCGAAGAAACCGACGATGATATTACATGCAGAATCGAGTTCAGTGCTTCTCGTCTTGCGTTTTCTCCGGGGCTGGAGAAACGCAACGTCTTCTGAGGCGTGTAGCACCAGGCCATCAATCCACTGTGTCCAACGAAGGATACTTCCTGTATTGAGGAAACAAAAAAAGATGGCGACGGCAGCAGCGAGTTAAAGCTCTATCGACCTGTGGTCGTATAAGGCAAACCTCATCAGATACGCCATATAGCCCGCAGTAGTGTGCTCCCCTACGTTGGTATTAGTACTCTGCTCGGTATTCCTATTTGCTGCAGCTGCAAGGGCAGCAATGCCAGCAGTGAAACCAGCCACAGCAAAAGATAAAAGAAGAAGGATAAGCATACTGCGTACCTCTTGGAGCAACATTGTTGGCTACAACGCGAGTTCCCCTAGGCCTCGCGTCGAAGCGTATGGTTCCTTTAAAATGAGGGGAATCAGGACTCATGTTTTCACAAACCACACGGCCTCTCAATCCTGCAAGAGCCGTCAGCGTATAGTCCGCCTTCGTCTCTCTTACGCAATAGCGTCTGAGCAAAATGACGCCGCAGCTACAGATGAGCTTCAGCAATGTAATCCTCATAGAAAGTGTTTCAGAGGGCTTCGGAGTAGCTGGGCACGTAGGGAGAAAGTTACACTTGTAAGGGAAATAGAGTCATTAGCAGCCAGCGGCTCCGTGAAGCTTGCCTGGTGAATCTCGCCGCACCGTCGACCATTCGTAGGTCAAGGATGGCGGATTCGGAATGGCCGCACGTGAGAATCAGCAGATCTGCTGGTACGCACTCCCCGGCATAGACGCGCACGATGTTGCCCACGCGGAGGTCTCCCCAAGCTGCCTATACGCCAGGTAAACTCAAAGCAACACGCTGAAGCCTCTTGCAGAGTGGCAGAGTGGCAGCCAACTGCAGCAACGGGGGCCACGAGCATGCTCGAGAAACAGGTGAGAGTACAAAGGGGCAGAAAAGCGGCAGAGACTGAATTAAAAGTTTCCAGTAAATATGAGCGCTAGGCAGCCTCAGAATAGGCATCAATTACGAATTAAATGGCCAAAGTGAGCCTGAAAAAGAGACCGGCACGAGGGCAGAGGCAGATACACAGAAGCCCGCAGACGGAAAGAGACCGAGAAAGAAAACAATAAGAAAAGCAAAGGCAGAAAGTGAGGGAGACAGAAACAACAAAAGACTCTCCATCAAGGGCATTGCTCATGAAGTTCATGACAGTTGCTGAGGTGTCAAAGAGAGCCCTACTTCCTTAAGGATCGGCTCGCGGCCATCGAGCACGTGACAGCAGAAGGCGCTAGACACTGTGCTGCAGAAATACAAATGCAACATACAGACGAAAGCGAGCAGCAACACACGTGCAAGTCAACTGCACGCTCAAGCGAGCATTCACAGCCAAGGGAAAGGCAGCGCAGTAACCTGCCGTAAACAATACAGCAGCAAACTGTGCTGAAGGCGTGCGATGCTGCAGAACATGCTTTTGCAATGCACACCAGTGCACTGCGAAGGCGTATGCACGTGCACCAGCACGTGCATACGCTGGCGCTACAGGGTGTGAACGTGCCGGTGCGCGAGGAAAGTGTTGCTAGGAGCCGCTGCTCTCGGTTAAGGAAGGCGGCCAAGGGCCACAAAGAACAGACGCAGTATAGCTTGGAGCATTTGTAGGTGCACAAAAGTGATGAGAAGATGTGAGATCATCGCGTGGCGCACACACGAGGAAAAAATGCACTGACGGTGCGTAAGCACTAGGGTATAGGCGGAATGCAATTAATGAAGCGGCCATTAAACGAAAAGATTCATGGGCGAGTCCTCCAACAAAGATGCCACTACGGTCAGCACGAGCAAGCACAAACCGTACAAACTCGACTAAGAATCGTACGTGCGGCCTCTGATGATGATGATTCTCTGAATACTGCCTTCAAGTATAGGATACCACTGCTAGCCCGAAATTTGCAGTGCTTAGCCCGAGAACGCCTACAGCAAAGTACAGCACCCCCAAAGGGCTACACTTGCGCACTGTCTTACGCTGCAATGGCTTCCCGGCGGCTTGAGGATTGTATGTTGAGTCCCGCAAATGCAACAATTGAGAGCAGCAGCAGCAAGGGGGCCCCCATGAGTCGCAGAACTTGATGAGGAATAGAACCCAGGCCCGGATCTTCAGAACCATACACCACTACAGATAGGCTGCACATCGCCACGAGCCATATATTCGTCGGGCGCGATAACAGGCGCCAGCAAGAGCAGAAAAAGTGAGAAAGACTCTGCAGAAGCAGTAACCGCAGCAATAGTAGCCAAACTGGCCTCAGTGGCACAGCCACTAGCGGCAGATGCAGCATTAGCCGCAGTACCGACACCAGCAGCAGACACGAAACGAGCAAAAGGGGCGAACACGAAAGGAGTAACGGGGGCAGCATTACATGCGATTGGCACTGGCAGCAAGAGCTGTGGCTTCCTCATGTCACCGCTATGCTTTCGTGTTTGCTAATCTAAAAGTTCTGTATGCTGGTGCCTGCAGCGCTCACGAACTGCATGCGTCCTCGCGCAGCTGGCGTAGGTGGGCACGTTTCTTCCTCGTTGACAGGGTTGATGACTACCTGCCTCGCGGCCCAATAGGGCATCAGAAGCCGAGTTCCTCTAGAGAGTCTCTCTTTTTTTGCATTTAGCAGTGTGCGCTGAGTTCCAAGCAGGGGCGCGCTAGGAAGTGCAGAGGAACCCCACAGGCCGCCTCCCGACGAGAACAGACGAGACGTCTTGCTACCACTGCTTCTGCGACTCCCACTGCTGCTGCTGTGACTGCTACTCATTTCGCGGGCGACTCCCGAAGCTGCCCCTTCAGCCTCTACAGAAGCGGGAACGGGGTCCCCACTGGGGCCCGTGGTGGTCTGCCTCTCTGAATGCATCTTCTCTGCCACAGGGGAGGCTGCCTTATCGCTTGTACAAGGGTGCGCGTAGAGGCTGAGACAGTTAATGAGGTCATTTCTTAGTGCAGTGGCGAGAGCAGTGAGTGGGACAGCTAGCCAGCTAGCCAGCTAGCCACGTCGCCAGGTAGCTGCCTCGGGTCCCAGGAATCCTTCGGAGCTAATGGCTACAGAGGCGCAGCTTGTGGATTGCGCCAGTCGTCTTCGACAGAAAAGCCTCTAAAGAGTCACCTCCACGAGTGGAAGCTACAGAACGTCCAGCCATCCCTGACGGTGACCCTGTCGGGGAGGTAGCTCCATGCTCCACGGTGTTCAAGGTAAGCAGCTACGGGGGAGCCTTGAGGCCTTTTGGCTGGCCGGAGTATGCTAAACTCCCCACGTTTTTGATTATTTTGCTGTTAAGGAATAAACAGAAGCGGCTAGGGTGTGTCTCTTGAGTGCGAGAGGCGAAGGGGAAACAGCAGCCGCTGCTGCGAATGGGAATGTGCGCCGCTCGCAGGGGCCACCGCCAGTGACGCTGGCGTTAGGATGAAGCAGAAAGACTATATAAAACGTCAACTGGAGGGCAGCCAAAAGAGGCCTCGGCATGCGCGCGGGGTTCCTGAACCTGTTGTCTGCCGTGGGACGCAGACAGGCGGGAGAGGCAGCAGGTGAGGTGAGACGGTAGCTTTGGGCTGACAGGAAAATTACGAACAAGTAGATTCATGTAGAAAGAGGGAAAGAGCAGAGAAGGCGGCGGACGCCCCGTTGACTTGAGCAGACAGAGATCTAGAGGCAGCAGAGGCGGCCACCTGAGCGCGTGGAGATGTAGGAAGACACTAACTTCATGCTCAATGGCATGTGTATAGAATTTGAGATATCATGCGAAAGTAACACAATGAGGGCCGCATGCCAATACCCCGTGCAGTCATGCAGCGCACACACTAGGGCGTGCAGCTCTGCTGCGCTGACCCACGGGGGTGGCGGTTGCTCGGTTCTTCCAAACGCTGGCAACCCAACCCGTGGTCTTGCCAATACCTCTTCATTCCCAGGTATTCAGCATTACTTAGGCGTATTTATAAATTGAAATCGACTAACCTCATTAGTAGAGCCAGCTCTCACGGCTAGTTTGGCTCCGGTGCGCCCCAGTGTGTGGGGCGTCTGTTCTGGTAGGCGCTCAACCTAAAGGAGAACGGATCGTTTCGCAGCGTCCTCAGTTACTCCTTGTTTTTAAGCTGTCAAATCTTAGATATTTAAAATTAATTTACATCAAGTAGTTCAAAGACCCACGGAGCCTGCCCAAAAGAGCGGGGGCAGTAGCGGCGCTGCGCTGGTCTCTATTGCTGGTCCTCCATCGGGAGCGCTCGGTCTGGGGGGTCTACACAAACAGGCAAACTCGTCATACATCCCCTGATGGCCCTTCGAAATTGACGATGATTTTGAAAAATTAAATATATTTCTACGATTAAGCCTCAACAACGCTGAGGGAAAACCCTGCCCGAACAGCTCATGTGGCTAACCCGCCTGGGCACGTATGTACCTATGCACTCTAGCCAAAGCCCGCCGCCTTTTACATTGGTTGATCCATTTATCGACTAAAACTCCGCTAAAAATTAAATTGATTATTGATCCATCCCCAATGGGCTACCCAGGACAGTCTCAACTGCATTAGGAAGGACACTATTGGCCAAACAGCGAACAGTGTGCACTGCACCTGGGGGCCATAGATGACTGCATGGACAGGCCTCCTGGGCATCTTTTTCTGGTTTCTGGCTCGAATACAATGTATGCCTGTTCTAGCTTACTGTTTTATGCTTGTGTCGTGCCAACTAAATTATTCAGAGCAGCAAGGCGGCTGTGAGCCATCGCTCGGTTTCATGGCTCGTTGCTCCAGGAACAACAGTGTTGTATTCCTCTATATCCTCGGCTTGAAGTGTGCATTTATTCGTGTGTTAATACCTTTTTTGTCTGTGGTTCGGAGTTTTAAGTGACAGGCCAGCAGAGCTCCAGACACCGCTAAATGCAGCGGGGGTAGCGCTCAGGGAAGTCTGGCCGCCCCAAATGATGCAGAATGGGGGGAAGGATTGCGAAAAATACCGCGCACTTGTGCGTCACTTGCATTAGTACACCCCATCAAATGTACCACATGTGTACTGAGATCATGATGCAGGGGTCGTGACCGCGGTCGCTAACCTTGCTGAACTGGCAATACTTCTTATGTTCCGTACTAAGTGTTTTTTCATCCAAAGTTGCAAACAAAATGCCTGGTCAGCACCAACCCACGAACATTTCCCATTGAAGATTCCTTAAGGAATGCTCATTGAGCATTCCTAAAGGAATGCGGCATCACTACTACTTATACGTTCAAAATTTGTGTTCACTACAAGAAAACAACACACTTTGCCTCCAAAGTGTTGCGCTTCTCCTTGGTTTTCTCATATAGGCATATGCTTCATTCTCTGCCATGTTGCACTAAGTAGTTTCGGAGCCAAACTACCGTGCTGACCCACACCCAGAGCAGGCCTATAAGGCATCTGGGTCATGGTACGTTGCCGCAGAATGGCTTTCCCCCGTTACTCTAGTTTAGGGCAGCATAGAAGATTTCTTGAGGTGCTTTGGGGCCAGGCAGCTTGCCTGTTTCACATACAACGCTTGCTTTAGCATGAGGAGCCCATCACCCTAGTACCAGTACTAGGCATTATCCTTATTCCATGTAAATAACGCAAATTAACTCTTATGCTCAGGGGTTGTTCCAGACCTTGTTTCAAAGAAGGGAGAAGTGTACGCTGAGTGGCAGATCCCCCTGCCTAGGCCTTGACAATAAGCGTTGGACATCAGATACAAAAATGGAAGCTCACAAACTTGATCCTGTCCTTCGCGCGCCCTTGTGCTAGCTCGTTTGTTGCTCAACCTGCAATCAAGCGCGTCTGCTCTCTGCATCTCCGACAAAGCTAACAGACGAGAAATGCATCCGAAAATGACAGATGCACAGAAAAATACACAAAACTTAAAAAGGAAGCTAAGACGTAGAAGAAGGGGCTGCTGGTGTGACAAAGATATGGGTGTACGCTGGCCCGCTAATCCCACAGATAAGACGGTCAGGGGCAGGGCAACGGAAGACAACAGGAAAACAAATGGAGAACGACGGGAGAAAGGTACACAAAGTGACGGAGTAACGAGATACGACAATCGACAGTGAGGCCATATTAAAGGGGACATTCAAGTGCCTAACTACTTCCTTCTGTTATTTGTTCTTTAGCCCATCTAGCGCTTTCCAGGCCCTTGGCAGAGAAAATAGCAGAAACATATTGTGCGGGTGATATGGCAAGAGAATTCTGCATGAAGCAGCTTATTTTACATGCGATGCCACTGATCGTGCGCGTGAAGCAGTGCATTCGGTAGCAGCAGCCAACGAGCTATCGAACCAGCCTTTCGCTGCCTAGCTAGAAGGGCCGGGTGCACCACTACTGTAGCTTCTGCGTTCTCTGTAGGCTCCAACTACCCCCTGCTCCATGTAGGGCGGCGCTCTTCGTTCTGTCCTCATCTGAAGCTAGCTTAGTGCTGCTTGAGGCTCAGCAGCAATGGCAGCCAATTGCACTCAAGACTTAACTTTGGAGAAAGGAAACAAAAGTAGGAAAAAGCTAGACACAAAGACAAGGCAGCAGAAGCCACAAGCATTGTTTTGCTGCTTCCTTATGCTTCTCTGCCATTCTCCCTACGAGAACTTTTGGCAGCTACTGACACTGCTTTTTGTGGAACAACAGCGGCGCTAAGATATTTCGCCCTTGCTGTGGAAGAACTGGCAGTTTCTGTTGTCTCGGTTGCTGGTCGCTGTATCTTCCGTTTGTTTTTATGATGCTTAGTCGCGCCCTCTGCATTAGCCGCTTCTACTCCTGCGTCTGCCGTTTCAGACTCTGCTGCTGCTGCATCTCCCGTTATTATTGCTCCTGCTGCTTCTGCTTCTGTGGACTGAACAAGGGGGCCAGAACCACGCGCCAACAACGAGCCACGGATTGCGACGCGATCACCGCTTTGGGACTTGGGAACTCTGCAGCAGGCGAAGGCACAGGAGGCGCAGCAGACGCAGCCGCACCAATTACAGTAAGTACACGACAAGAATTTCAGCAACCGCTACACGCATCAGAAGTTTTAGCGATGCCGCTGCTGCTCTGTGGAGCACAGAACGCGGCAGCAGAGCTTGCAGCAGGCAAAGAGCATCTGGGTGGCAGCCACTGTACTGCAGAAACCACTACAGAAGCAGCGGCAGTATGCGCTGTTGCTGTGTCCGCTGCATGCAAACTGCACAGCTCACTCAATGACGTGCATGCGGACGAAGGCCTTCTCTGCGATTCGGCGCGTCTTATCCTTGCGGTGTACGTACACTTTGGCTTCCTGCACCACCGACAAGAGCATCAAAAGCAGCAATGAATAATTCTAGCATTACCGTCAGCATCGGGATCGGCGCCACGTAAATTCGTCTCTGCCTGATCTCGTTAACGTTACAGTCAAAGCCATCCCTCGCACCACGAGACGGCGAATACTTTCCTTACGTCTACGGCTTGAGCCACGCTGCAGCAGCACCCGCTGTTGCTGAATCTACGCCTGCAAACATCCATCATTTCACTACATCGCGCGTAAGGCTCACTTCTAGGTATCTAAATCTGTCTCCAAGGTGTTCTCTGCTGATGATGGCGGTGAAGTGGCCGAGCCATAGCAGCCGCAGCACCGCAGGCCGCACAGTTTGCGTTTCACATGCTGTGAGACGAAACACAGAGAAAAAGGAGAAGGCAGCCCAAACTGTTGCTGCTGCTGTGGCAGCTGTCTGCTGCTTGTGCAGCTGCTGCCCTTACGTCCGCTACCACTCTTCTTCGCCTTACTGGCATGAAATGCGGTCTGCCGTGCATCTGCTGCTAGCATGTTTGTAGAGCTGGCCCAGAACCACTCACTTATCAGATCCCCCACTTTTGGTCTAAAAACAAGAGCGGTCGTCTCCACAGAGACAAATATCGTGCCATCATTGCTCTCTATGTCAGGCAGCAGAAAGCCAAGCGCCCCGATGCTGCTGCTTCTGCTTCGTTTGCTTGTGGGGATGCCGCTGGTGCTGGTGTTGCTGCTTTTGCTGACCGTTGCTGGGCGGGTCTCCGTAAAGGCCAGCCACACCCCGTCCAGCTCAGTGACAAATCTGTAACACTCAACCGCAATCGACATACATGCAGCAGCAGCCATCAGTTGCGGCGGCAGCAGACACAAAGCACGATGAGCAGAATTGGCATGAACAGCAAAGCATGCTACACTGTAAGGTGCAGCCTTTCGAGCAGTGGCTCACTTGAAAAGGAAGCCCATGACGTGTCTGTACACCGCCAGCCGGGGGACTTGCCAAAAGCAAGGCGACAATATTGCAGTACCCCTGCAATAGCAACAATAAACGCAGAGGCAGAGGCAATTAATAAAGTGGTGGCAACGGCAATAGCATTAGTGCAACGGGAGTTGTTGCTGCATCATGCATTGCTGCTGTTGAACCATCAGACCCGAGTGCCTACTCATTAGAGCCCCGTGTACAAACAGTGAACTTGTGGCAGCTCAGTCTGTAATGCATGCCTCAGTTGTCTGAGATTATAGGCCATTTAGCCACTATTTAGGCCTTACCTGATGCGTATCTGTTCGAAGCAGTTATTGGCTTCCCCTGCAACTTCTGCGGCTGCTTGCTCAGCATCCGCTGTCTCCGCCTGCAACATCCTACTAAGCGCTGCATGGGCAGTCTTGAGTCTTCCCAGGGCATCATGCTGCAGCAAGCTCTGAGATGCTGCACTGCCCTCTGCAGCAGCTGCTGCTGTGCGAATGCTTCGGAAGCAAACCCGTAACTGCCGCAGCGCGTCAGGGGCCCCTATGGGGCTCCGAGATAAAATCTGCCACGGTATCTGCGCCATCCCTTCTAATTCATGCAGAGCCCCATACAAAAATGTGCACAAATAGTTTTGTATAATTGCATTAAAAGGTAGCAAGTGTGTAGTACGTGTTTATACCCGCTAGGCTCAAAGCAGGTGCAGGCAATGAAACAGACGGAAAATTAGGCGCCAGCGCGAGGCCTCAAAGTAAACAAGTTATATATATGCAGTAATGGCAGCAACATTAGCAGCTGTGGTTGACGTTCACGACGAAGGACGGCCAGCTGGGTATTTTCGCAACACCTGCAACTGCTGGTGAACGGATTGCTGCGGCTACCCTCAATGCACCTCCTGGAAGTCTCCCTGCTATTGTGAACGTCCCTCTGACGCCGCTGTTGCTTTTGTCGCTGCTGCGCAGGCTCGTGCTAGAGTTTGCGAGGCGATGGCAGCTGCCGCAGCAGCGGATTGCGTGGCGAGGGCTTCAACCCTCAGAATCCCCAACGGCACTGGCTTATTTGCGATGTCAAATCCGGTTCTAAGTTATTGGAACAAATTGACCGAGTCAAGTCGTAGAAGGTTCGAGTGCCCATGCTTGGGGAAGGCCAGATGGGCCTCACCACCTGTGGGAAAGCATTGTGGGTAAGAGCTTTTATGCCTACTTAAAAATAAAATGTAATTTAAATTCAAGTCGACTTCATTTTTAAGAACTGTATATGCGCTTTTCTCTGATCTTTAACAAGTGCATGCACACTACGGGCTGGGCCCTCGAGCAGGCCCCCTTAGCCGCTAAGCCCGGACAGCAATCTTTTAGTCTTTGGGCCTCGGCACTTAATGAAAGTTCCTCTTAGTCGTAATGCTTCCTGTTGTCTACCGGAAGACGCTGTGGTATATTTCGAGTCCCTAAGCAGATCTTGAATCTTAAAAACAAGTTGCGGTAGGAAATGAGAGAAACCAAGACGTCGAGACAAACTCCAGAACCGTACACCTTGAACTCTGAACGCTTGACTAAATAATGGCCTCGAAGCATCTGCCTACCTTGACACGGTTGCATTATCGTCCCAGAATTTGTGCAGCAGTGTTTGGCCGCAGTGTCCAGGGCTATGCGGGCGACAGAGCGTATTTTAGAGCTTCGATCTATGAATTATGTTTCAGGAGTACATATGTACGTGTTGCTCCAAGCTGCTCAATCAATATTTTGGGGCTTTGTTGGTCATCTTAGTGCGATTCTACGTTCCAAATAAACGCGTTGCTAGGCTGTACGCGTTCCACTACAGCAGTCACTGGGTAACCCGTTCCTCAACAGCTGCCTGTCGCATCTGCTACTACGGGTAACATCACGGTGAGCTGGAAAGGTTCTTGCCTATTAAGGGCTTTAGTATGGCTTCAATTACTCATCAATTATCTTTGGGCAGCAAAAATGCAATTGACTCATAGGATACATGGCTTAGTATCTACGGCCGTAGGTGTATCGCTGTTCATTTACCAAAGTTTTAACTCCTAGACAGTCAAACTTTGGACAGCAGTGGGCATAGGGCGCAAGCCGGAATCCAGTTGAGCGTCTTTGGCTGAGTCCACCTCCAGCTAGGTGCAGTTTGGGCAGCCCCACGTGCTCATGGCATTCCTGCAGTTTGGGCAGCCCCACGTGCTCATGGCATTCCCACTGTTTGTGTTTAATCGTGCATTGTATTTCTTGGTAAGAAGATGTATGGCTCCGAGGTGCTCGTTCGATGCTAGCCTCAAGCTTCTTATTCCTTGCTAGCTACTTGGTAGATCGGTTGAACGTCTGCTTGGGTACCGCGGTCTACCGCGTCCTCTGTATTTTAATTATGCAGTTGAAATTCATTACGGGCCACATATCAAAACGGAACGAGTGCGCTCAGTTCATTTCTTGTGCGATGAGTGCGTGGTAGTCTGCGTCAATCTAGAAGGCCCGGTGCACCACTGGTAAACGTAGCGCGAAAACGGGTCCACAGCTTGTTAACTACGTTGAACGAGTTGAGAAAAAAGAAAGGCCTCTTGAACCAGTAGGTATTTGAGGTCCACGCTCCTCGCTAAGCGAGAAATGCGGTGAGCAGAAGCACTGCCAATTAACCCCCTGAAAATTCTATTTCTCTGCACAGTCCACGCAGCCTCTCTCTACCAGCCCAGCCCCAGCGCGAGTGTGGTTCCTTTCGAATGGGCTGGCTAGCCCGCTGTGTATGTGGCTTAATAGCCGCATATGTATCTACCTGGCTCCCTACTTCAATACGCTGCATGCAGTAGCACAGGCACCCACTTCCTACCCAGCTGTAAAGTGGCCTAGCCAGCTACGTACTGAGCCAGTTGAGAAGTGAATTATCTACAAGCGTATACAAGCGTATACAAATGTGACTAGACACGTGACTGTATAGTTCTCGACGTGGAGACTGTGAGACTAACGAGACCGGCTCTGAGGCATACGCTTCAGAGAACAGCAGTGCAGCGAACACCATCTCTGAGAAAAAAATACGAATGGAAAAAGTCCTAGGAAACAGAATGTGAGCTAATTTCACGCACACGAAGGAAAGACTGACAGAGATCTCACAGGGACACTGCGCACGACTCAGGTCGCAATTCACAGAGCCGCCGGGCTACTGCGCCACAGTCAGAGCGCTGGAATTTTGGGATGCTCCCAAAGGACGTGATGCTGCAAAGGCAGCTGCTGCTTCTGCTTCGGTTGCTATTCCTTCTGTCAACTGAAGGCTACACAGCATATAAGTCGGCACCAATAGCAGCAACTGCAGCAGCAACAGCAAATCAAATCGAGCAACCATTATTAGCACTAGCCTCTGGTTCTCTCTACATATGCTGATAAGTATGTGCTGCCGTACAATATACAATAGAGTCAGGTACGTGGCCAGTGACGGGCGTGTAAGGCTCTGCACGTCCTGATGCAGCTATAGCTTAGGATGCACGCTTAGAACAGCAGCAACCAGGCATGCTGTCGAAATCAATGTCCATCAGGTCCTCGTGATCTCTTCAGCCGTCCGCGCAGTGTCGCAAGGTCGCCTTCCCTCTGCCGCCTTACCTTGGCGGCAATGCCTTCTGGTGCTGCTGTTGGCCCTGAATGCGGCGTAGGCAACTTCCACGGCAGCAGACACCCATGTTGCCGCTGCAGCTACTGCAGCGTGCAGGCGTTACTTGTCATGGCTTTGTTATCACCTTGAGTACACTCAGAGACTCGTGAAAGCCCCCAAGATTCGCCAGCGCTCTCAAAGCAGCTGGAGAAACACTTGGCTGCTGCTTCTGCTGCTCCTGTTGCTGTTGTTGCTGCTGTTGTTCGATCGCCGGCAGAAGCAACTCCCCCACTACACCCCATAGAGTGCCACTGAAAGGCGTCCGTAGCCACGCCAGCTGAGAAGCAGACAAGAGAAAAACCACGACTGTCAATATTCGTTACAACGTTTAAATTTCTACATACCAAAGCAGCAGTAGCATGAAAAATTACTGCTCCCGCTCTCCAACAAGCATGACGGCAAGTTTCAACATCAGCACAACAGGGAAGCAGACACGAAGGCGTACCGGTACCAACAGCGCTGCAGTAGTTGATGTGGCGGATATCTTTCAAGCAACAGGGGAACTAAACAGCAACAATATAAGCGGCAGGGCAGGGCGTACCTCTGTCAAGAGTGGAAGGTGAGGTCGCAGCAACGGAAGCAACTGAGGGCTTGAAGCCAAGGCCCCAATGCAACCAACAGCAACAGCAGTAGCATCATTAACTCCTTCCCCTTCTTCATCATCGCTTTCCTGGTCATCCCAATCAGCTGCTGTTGCTGGTGGAATCGCTGATGCTGGTGGTCCAGCGGCAGACAGCTGCTTCCGCGTTCCTGCTGGTGAGAATGCTGCCACTCCAGCAGCTGCCTGTGATGGTGCTGGTGCTGCAGCTGGTGTGCCTCTTGCGGAGTCTGCTGGGCTGCATGCTGCTGCAGTGCGAGGTGCCGACTGATGAGGCGTATGAAGCAATTTTTGCTGCTGCCTGAACAGGGCCTGTTGCGGTTGTTGCTGCTGCTGCTGGTTATGCTGCAGCCGCTGCTGTTGCTGGAGATGCACAGTATTGGAAGATTGCTGTTGCTGCTGGTTTGCATGCAGCGCGAGCTGCTGCTGCTGAAGCTGCTGCGTTGGCACCTGCTGAGGGGCCATCCCCTGCCGCTGCTGTAGCTGCGGCTGCTGTGGCTGCAGCTGCTGCAGCTGCCACGTGCCTACCGCTGCTTGGTTTGACATTGTTTCCTGAAACTGCTGCTGTTGAAGCCACACTGGCTGTTGCTGTAGCAACTGCTGTTGTTGCTGCTGTTGCATTTGTTGGTGTAGCTGCTGTTGCTGGTGCAGGTGAAGTTGTTGCAGCTGTTGCTGCTGCAGGTGCTGGTCTATCTGCTGCTGCTGCTGCTCTGTAGGTGCGCCAGACGCGTTCACCGTAGGCGACGGAGGCAGCGCTGCACCGAGTTGCTGGGAGTAGTCGAAAGTGAGTGACGGTCTTGCGGCTTCCGTATCCTGGTGCTGTTGATCTAATTGCTGCGGCTGCTGCTGCGGCTGCTGCAGCAGCTGCTGCTGTTGTATGTGTGGCTGCGGCATGTCTTGCGAGCGCATCTGAAACGGCTGTTGCTGTATGTGCTGCTGCGGCATCATGTGCTGCTGCGGCGGCACCACATGATGCTGCTGTTGTGGCTGCAGCAGCTGCTGCTGCATCTGTTGCTGCATTGGAGGTGTGGCGAATGGTAGGCGCTGTTGCTGTATCACATGCTGTTGCTGCAGCTGCTGTTGCTGCATCGGCATGCGCTGCGGCTGTTGCTGTTGAATGTCCATTGGTACAGGAGAAAAAGGTGGGGCCGCCATGGGTGCTGGCTGCAGCAGCTGCTGTGGGATGGGCTGCTGCCGCAAGTGCAGCTGCTGCGCCTGCATCTGCTGCTGCTGCATGTGCTGTTGTTGCTGCTGATGCAAATGCATTGGGGGCAGGGCAATGGGCTGCTGCTGCACCATTCCAGGCATTAGCTGCGTCTGCAAAAGTTGGGGTTGCGAAGGCGTCACTCCATGCTGCTGCATGGAATGCTGTTGTTGCAGCAGCTGCTGCTGCTGCACGTGCTGCCCTTCTTGCTGATTCTCCTGTTCCTGCTGCGTTGGCTGCACCATCTGTACACACGGTGCAGCTGCTGTCTGATGCATTTGCGTAGAAGCTTCCATCGATGGCACCTGCTGCTGCTGCTGCTGCTGCGTGGGGTGCGCAAACTGCTGCTGAGATTGAGGCTGCTGCAGAAACGGCTGCTGTTGCTTCTGCTGTAACAGTTGCTGCTGCTGCGCCACTAGCGGATCCAGAGCTGCTGCAGCAGCAGAGCGCGGACCTCTGGTGTCCCTACGGGACAACAGTCGAGACACAGTCTCCTCCAGGCTGCCAGCATCAGTGCCACGGTGTTCCGCGGTCCCATGGCTGCTGTCTCTCAGCCCTGCAGCGGCAGCAGCAGCAATGGCCTCAGCAGCAAGTTGTTGCCTGTCCTCCGTGGGAAGCCGAGCAGAGGAAGTAACTGCGGCCAGCTGCTGCTGCGGCGGTAGTCTTGGTGTTGTCGATCGCATAAAACGAGGTGCGCCGCCACGGTGCAGCCAGCATTCTGCTGTTGTTGCACTAGGAAGATCTGCAGCTTTGTGTGCCGAAATAGATGCTGCTGCACCATCAGGCAGCCGAATGCTGCTGTTGCTGAAGTCATGAGAAGCAGAAGCTGCTGCCACTGCAGCTGCTGACGCACCAGCTCCCGCACACGCTGGGCTAATCGCTTCTGCCAGTTCCTCTTGGGCCGACAAACGCGCAGCCTCCATCTGCACCAAGCGATAGCAGCAAAAGAAGCACCCTAGGAGACGCGAAATTCCAGAGGTACAGGAGGCAGCAAAATGCAAGCAAGAACGACATCAGTTGCCAGCGACACACAGGGCTGCAGGGTAAGCAGGCACAGCAAAGGCCAACAGATACTATGGCTCCAGCTAAAATGACAGCAGCAATAACACCAGCAGAAACAGCAGCAATACCATCTTGTGTCGGATATAACGCAACAGAGGCGTCAGAAAGAGTTTCGCCGCAGCCTCCGCTACAGAAGCCTTCGAAAAGCTCCCTGTAGCGGTTTCAGCGGGCTGGTTGTGGCTGCCTGCAGCTGCTGAGGTTTCTAACTCTGCCGTTGCTGTGCATGCCGCATGCGCTGCAACTAGTGCTTCCAGACAGGATAGCAGCAGCCGTGGAGGGGAGGTACAGGTTAAATACAAAAATGAAAGAGCCGCTGCAGCAAATGACAGCAGTGTAAGAAATTAGACATAACACAGAAGCACTAAAGTCAGTATAGTAACAAAGACCCCAACGACACCAGTAAGCAGGAGGCGCAGCAGCAAAGACAGCAGCAACACTAGCGAGCTCCGCATTGACACACCGCGAATGAGAGACCTCGGTACCCTCAGGCGCGGCAACTCAACCTCTATTTGCAACAGCGCGGCCGCCACTGACAAGAACACATCCATGTGCGGTCCCAGCACCTAAAACAGCAGCAGCACATGTGCACCCTTTCGATTTTCCCCCAAACCTCTAGGATCGTCAAATGCTGTCGTTGTTGTTGCTGCTTCAGACGCACCGACTGTCTGAAGAGAAGCAACTGAGCCGCTGTTTCAAATGCCGCCTGCAAAAACTGTAATCCTGCGGGCAGAAACAGCAGAGCCACAGCAAGCAAGAAACTGCAGTCTGACTCAGTGGGCTGAAGCAGTGACAGTAACTAGGACCTCTGTAGCAGCGGCAAGAAAAGCTGAAGCAGCGAAGGCAACGATAGTCGATGCACAAATAACATCAGCTAAGCCGACACGAGCACCAGTGGAAACTGCAAAGCGAGCTACCTTTCGCATTGAGAAGCGACCTAGGAAGGCGAACGCCCGCTTCTGCCTGAAGGCAGCGCAGCAGCCTCGCAAGGGAAGCAGCAGCAGCCAGCCCAATCCAAGACTCTTCCGGCTGCGGCTCCTCGGAAATTTGCTTCTTCCCGCGATCTCGCCGTTTCTGTTCGTGCTCACTTTGGGGCGGCCATGACGTCCCAGGGCACACAGAGTAAGACGGAGGTAGCTGCAACCAAGCATAGCACACTTACCAAAGCTGCTAGATAAAATGCTGTTTCAGGGGACTCAACTGCTACTGCTGCTGTTGCTGCTACTATCGCTGCAGCTGCAAACCAGGGAAATGATTGCGGAGAACGCTTTTGCTGCGCTTGTTGCTGTTGAGAGAAAAGGCGAGAGAGCTTCAGCCTCTGAAGCGAAATCAAGGAAGAGCATTTCCTGCAGCTGCTGTTGCTGTTTCTGAGTAATTGTTGCCGCTACGCCTGCTGCTGAAGTAGCGGGCGTTCCCCGAGTGGTGCACGGCGCTGCTGCTGCAGCGGCAGCGGTTTCCGCCACGGCTTCCTCTTCAGTGACAATCTGCTGCTTCACTCTGTTTACAAGGGGCGAGAGAGAAGCAGCAAACTGCGGACCCAGCTGCTGCAGCAGCCGGAGCAACACAAACATACGTCTGCTGCTGCTATCTCGGCGTAAATTACAGGCAGAAAATATTGCTGCCGCTCTGCGCATCAGCACCAGCTGCAAAGGACGTGGCAAAAGCTGCACCGCCTGCTGCAGTGCTTCAGCAATGGACTGTACAGACACTGCATTATCGCTATCTGCAGCAGCAGCGGCTTCTGTTGCTGCTGCATCACCACTGCAGCTGGCGTCACTGCTGTATCTTGATTTCTTCAGCGCAGAGGTACAGGAATACCCAGCACCAGCAGCCGCAGGGACGGAAAGTGGTGTTCGATGTGGCTGCTGGTGCTGCTGCATGTGGACAACGACGAACTCTGTGGCGTCCTGCAGCAGAACTGCGACCGAGGACGGGGGTTCCTGCAGCTGCTGCTGCAGGACAGCAGCAGCAACAGCAGTGCCACTGGGAGATGTGGCTCCTGGACTGAACTTCTGGACCCTAGTCTGCTGCGGCAGTGCCTGATGCGCTTTGTGAGGCCCGACTGGTACTGTCGTCGTCCCTGGACTTCGTTGTTGTTGCTGCTGTTTCTGTTTGTCCTCAGGCGGCTCTACAGGCACGCCAAAGAGGAAATTTTGGGTTGGCGTTGGGGGCGGCAGTGAAGAGGCGACAGCACGCGGTGTGCTCACAAGTGGGGCGTCCGTGCTCGCAGCGCCAACTGCTGTCCCTGTTGTTGGTGCAGCTGGCGCTGCAACTGCTGGTGCAGCGTTTGCAGAGCTGCTATCGGTAAATACCTCTTCCTCAGCAGTGCGCAGCCGCTTTGTTGCTGCAGGCACTGCGGAAGTATCGTCGCTTGCTATGGAAAATGAGTCCCTCTTCGACTGTCGGCCCTGCTCTTCCTTTTGCTGCTTCTGCTGCTCTTGTCGCTGTTGTTGCTGCTCATGCTGCTGTTGCTGCTGCTGCCGTTTCTGTGACTCCGGCGGTTCCAGACCTAGCATTATCTGCAGTTGCAACAATTGCCGCAGCTCCCACCTGGTGCTGTAGCTTCGCAAGGCTTCCACGGCGTCAGCTTTCGAGGACGCCGCCTCTGTTGCCCCAACCCCTAGGGCTCCCTCTTTCTCTTTAATAAGGCCTTCCAGTAATTCTGCTGCTGACAATTTTACAAATGCTGCTGCTCCCGCACCGGCCGGAGCTGCCATTACGCGTGGGAGTGTAGCTGAGCGGGGGGTAACAGTACCAGCTACTGTCGTTTGCGCTGTAGCAGCAGCAGCACGACTTGCAGCAACACGCATCATCTTTTCGGTCCGTAGTGCAGCAACAGCAACACAATCGACAGCCGACAATAGCGCAGCAGCTGCAGCCTTCAAGTTCGCACCTTCCTCCTCCAGCCGCTCCTCCTTCAAAGGTCCCCCCCAAAACTCTGGGAAGCCTCCAGGAGCGCTACCGCTGCTGCTGCTGCTACTGCCGCTGCTCCCCCTTAAAGGCAGCGTTGGCGGGCGAGACAGTGCATCCGCAGGGGACTCGGGGCGACGAAAGACTCGGCCTTGGCGTGTCAGGGCTCCACTGACCTGCGCGTGCACAAAGTGTGCATGCAGACAAATAATGCCATGAAGCCAAATCCTGAAACACCATGCTTCCAGCATAGGCACTAGATCCTGGTATCTTAAATCGAACGCATACCTCGCTTGCTTGATCCTGCTCTTCTTCATGGTCTACCCACTCCCCATCACTATCCACAATTTCTTCTGCGTCCTCAGCAGCAGCTACAGCAGCTTCAAATACCGCGTAAGAGTTGCTGTTGCTGCCGTTGCTGCGCTGCGCCGCGGCACCAGCGAGCAACAAAGGTCCAATAGAGGCCCGGCTGTACCCTGCAAGATAAAGTCTGTTCTCCACCGGCAAGAGCAAATTCGCTGACAAAGCGCTTGCCAGCTGCAGCGCGTGCAATGCCAGTAGGGGCCCTGCCTTGCTGCTGGCGTTGCTGGTGGCTGCGGACCACGGAACACCGGGCAGCAGCAGCAGCTGGGGCTGCAAGATATCCATCGGGTCTAAAGGAGCTGCTGCATCTGCAGCTCTCCCTGCTGGCGTTGCAGCTATGTTGTATATACACCCCAAAACCTGCGGCAAGTCAACGGCCGGTTCGCGAGGACGGTGCAGCGACAGCAGTCCTTCTCTGCACGCTGCTGCCGCTTCCTCCAGCAACAAGCTCACTTCATACAGCAGCCCAGGATGCTGCAACAGCAACGGCAACATCATAAAAGACTTCAGCGCCACCTCATGTGTCAAAAGCATCTACCCGGGGGCAGTTACCTAGCCAGCAGCACAGCTAAATGAAAACGACGACCGCTAATCCTGGTGGCACCACCCAAGCCTCCAGCTGCTGCTGCTACCGCTGCCAAATAGGGCTACTGGTGCGTCTGTCATTGCCAGTATCTACGTCAGCGCTGCCGCCGGACCGTGCACAACCAAATGCATTCGCTGTTGCTGTTGCTGCCTCATCCCCTGTCGCTGTTGCTGCTGAGCGTGTCGCTCCTGATTTTCCTGTTGCTCACCTGCTCGAGCGAAATGCCCCTGAGCGGCCTAGACAGATAATAAAGGCAATTTACAGCGAACGGAAAGTCGCCGGGGGCATAACGGCGGTCGGCTAAACTTTGTGTAAGACGGCGCACGTCTGAATGGCAGAAGCAGGAGCAACGACAGCAGCAATATACACACAAACATGTGAGCAAGCAGGAGCGAATGAGAAAAGAAAACTGATATTATGAGTCAGGCCGTGAAAAGACAGGCATACAGAGGCACAGCGCCATATCTCCCTCGGCAAATAGGTCTCACTCCAAACCCTACGTCCTAAACCCTAAACCCCAAACCCTGTAATGTAAACCCTTGCCTGTAGCTGGCCCCAGCTGTCCTGACTCTACAAGATGCCGCCGGCGCTCACGAGCCAGCAAGCGCGCAGCAACTGCCTCGGGCGAGTACTTTGCAGCAAGCCTGCACGAACCCTTTTCCTGAAACCCTGAACTGTAATCCTTCAGCCCTAGTCCCTGGACCCTAACGTCTTAAACCCTACGGGCTGTTTTTCGGGTGGCATATACACGCGCAAAAAGCGAAGAGCATATAAACCCAATCTGTTTGGCTGCTCTTGGGACCTCGTGCAAGCTACACCCTTGGCCTGACCTGTCCCTCCTCCTGATAAGCCTGAATATATCCGCTGCCGCATGCCTTTGCTGCAGCGCTGCTCGTCTTTCTGCTTTGACCTTGTTGCTGAGCACGTCGGCCTCTGAGCCTTTCACGTGTTCTTGCAGCTCTTGCTCCTCCTGCAGCTGCTGCAAGTGCTGCTGCTGCGGTAGCATGTGATGATGGGGATACTTCTGTGGTTGTCCAGCTGGCCCGACTGCAAGCTGCTGAGAAAGGTTGCTGTTCGTTCCGCTCGCCGCTGCTGCTGCAGCAGAGTATGGCGCAGAAGTGGCACCTCCAGCAGCAGCACCCCGTCTCGGCAACTCTAGGCCCGGGGGCTGTAGCTGCTTCCTCAGTTCTGGAGAGACCTTCTCTCCCTCAAATGGCCGAATCCAGCGCACATAAAATCGCTTGACCTGAATTCAATTGTAAAGGCATCTCATATAGCACGCACATTGTTGCTACTGCTGCTGTTCATGCTGGTGCTGCTGCTAGTCTTGTTGATGCTGCGACGGGCCTTGGTGACGCTGCTCCTGCCCCTTATATTGCTGGCACCCCGGATCACGCAAAAGCCGGGAAATCACCAAAAGCTGAAGCAGCAGAAGTAGCAGCGCTAACACCAGCTCAGCGCTGGCAAACACGAAGATAGTTAGTGACGGAACACGCAGCACGATCACCATCTGGTCACCTGCATTTAAAGCAGTAGCCTCAGCAGCACCAGCAACCGCAGCGCCACCTGTATCCTGACCTGTTCAATCTCCTGTTGGCTGGGTGCCTTTTCTTTGGGAATTACCCCGAGCTGCTTGCCTAGGAAGCCCCACTTATTGTTCTTATTCACCCGAGGGAACCCCCCTTGCTGCATCGCGACCAGAAACATGTCGTACAGATCTATGCGTACCTAAACACACACTCGGCATACAATTTTCTGCTGCTGCTGCGCCCGTAGCTGCTGTCGTGGCTGATGATGCTGATGCGCGTGGTGCAGCTAAAGCGGCAGATTCTGGAGACACGCCCCCAGCCGTCTCTGTTGCTACGGGTCCGTCCTGCTTGTACTGAAGCTGCTGCTCTTCTTGAAGTACTATGATGCTGCCCGCGGCGCTGTTATTGCTGCTGCCGCTGCTGCTATCAGTCTTGCTTCTGCCGCTGATAAATAGCTTGCATACCCCCAATAAAGGGTCTGGGGCTAAGGTCTGTCCTCTTTCGGTGTGGAAGGCGGAGAGCGAGGAGAAGAAAGTGGCGCGGTCCATCAGGGCCCGGCCTGATCTGCGCATCGGCACTCAGGTCGAGGCACACACTGAACCTTCTTCTCTTCGCTTTTTTCTCTAATATTATTGTTGCTGCTGCATCTGTTGTTGTGGGGAGTACCCAAGCGGCACCGTACTGCTGGAGGCGTCGTGCAGTGCTCAGCAGCAATAGCAGCAGCAGCAGCAGCTGCTGCTGCTCTCATATCCGTTGTTCAGCATCAGTGGCCAAAGCAGCAGCACAAAATGTGTGCTGCTGCAGCGAAGGCGCTGCAGCTGCAGCAGCGGTGCCTCTTCCTCTCTAACTCATCTCGTGTGCTGACGTTTCCAACACTCTCAACAGCAGCATCGGTGGCAGCAGCGGCGGACCGCAGTCATTCAGGCCTTCTCCACCCTTCTTTCTGCCCTTACAAGCAGCAAGCTCGCCACGGGAGCACCACACAGTTCACTTCAGTCCTGAACCAGTCCAAAGGCAGCAATGGCGGCAGCAGCTGCAGCAGCACCTCTGCAGCAGCAGATGGCTTCTTATCCGGCACCGCTACTTCCTACGCGGAGCAGATGCTTGTCGCATGGCGCCGCGATCCTTCATCTGTGCACTCGTCTTGGGCGTCTTACTTCACAAATTTGGAGAGTGGCCTGAACCCAGCTCTTTGCTTCACCCCTCCTCCAACGCTGCTGCAGCAGCCGGCCGCGGCAGCTGCCGCCGCTGCAGCAGCTGCTGCCGCAGCTGCCGCGGCTGGGAAAACAGCTGCGGGGCTTCACCAGGTACCGGGAGCGACGGCAGGGGCGATGGCGGGTGTCCCTGACCGTGCAGCAACCGCCGCTGCTGCAGCTGCCGCCGCGTCTGCCGCGGCCGCTGCTGTACAAGGCACTGCCACCCCCGCCAGTGCCTCCGTGCCAGCCGTCACTCCTGCCCAGCCTATCAGCATCAGCAGCAACGATCCCCTTACTGCTGCAGCCACAGCAACTGGTGTTGCTGGCACTGGTGGCCACCAGTCTGTCCACGACACGTCTCGGCTGATCCAAATGATTAGGGGATATCAAACAAGGGGCCATGAGATAGCCAACATAAACCCCTTGGGGCTACCCCGGAAGCCCCCCTACTGTTCGCTGCGAGCAGCGCAGCGGCCACTGCAGCTGACCCCCGAGCAGTATGGGTTCACTGCTGCAGATATGGACAGGGTATACGACACGAGGGTGCCTGGGATGCAGGGGTTCTTGTCCCCTGACTCTCCTCCGCGACGGCTGCGGGAGCTGGTGGAGCGGCTGCAACAGACCTACTGCAGCAGCATGGGGGTTGAGTACATGCATATAGCAGACCCTAGTGTGTGCAACTTCATTCGGCAAAAGCTGGAGACGGAGAGGCCCTACGCGTACAGCAGCGACAGCCGCCGCAAGATTCTTGCGCGGCTCGCCCGTGCGCAGCTGTTTGAAAATTTCTGCGCAGCGAAGTTCGCGACCACTCGGCGGTTCGGGCTGGACGGGTGCGAAAGCCTCATAGTGGGGATGAAGGCAATAACAAAAAGGGCCGTCGCTACCTCTGTGGAATCAGTGGTAATTGGGATGGCCCACAGGGGTCGGCTGAACGTGCTGGTAAATGTACTGCATAAACCCATGCAGCAGCTGCTGAGTGAGTTCCAGGGGGTATCTGGGTTCGGGTCGAGCCAGTGGGGTAATACAGGGGACGTTAAGTACCACCTGGGGGTCGAGTACGATTTATTTGACCGAGACAGCCAGCGTAGCCTCCACTTGGCGGTGCTGCCTAACCCCTCCCACCTGGAGGCGGTGGACCCGCTGGTTCTGGGACTGGCTCGCGCCCAGCAGTACTTTAGGAAGGATAAAGAAAGGGGGTTGGTGCTGCCTATTATTATACACGGCGATGCCTCTTTGGCGGGACAGGGAGTGGTGTACGAATCGCTGCAGATGTGCGCCCTCCCCAGCTACACTGTAGGTGGATGCGTCCACTTGGTGGTGAACAACCAAATAGGATTCACTACGAACCCAGTGGATGCGGGCTCCGGCAAGTATTGCACGGACATAGCCAAGGCTGTAGAGGCTCCCATACTTCACGTAAACGCGGACGACCCTGAGGCTGTCACCTTCGCTTGCGAACTTGCTCTAGAGTATCGGCAGAAGTTCAAACATGACGTCTTTGTAGACATCGTGGGCTACAGAAGGTTTGGCCATAATGAGCTCGATATGCCGAAGTTCACTCAGCCACTGACCTACACACTCATCGCCAGGAAGAAGCCCTCGCTCGAAATATACGCTGAGAAACTTGTGCAAGAGGTCAGTGCCAGTAGGGTTTAGGCTTCAGTCAGGGGGTTGTCGCTAAGGATTGAAGGCTGGGGAAGAGAGGCAGAAAGAGTTGAAAGGGTTGGCAGGGAGATACGAAAATCGGCAGATGCAAAGGGTGGGAGGTACTGGCCGGATTAAATTGAGAAGCAGGGAGGAAGGGACAAGCGGACTGAGGAAATACACAAGCAAAGGACTGATGCCAGCGGTGTGGTGTTGTTCACTACTGATTAAGTGAACCTTTGCCTGCTCTGGCTTTGTTTGTGTGCCAGGAAGTTTTATCTGCAGAAGAAGTATCGAATATGAAGGCGGACATATGGGAGTTTTACAACAAAGAATATGAAAGCAGCAAAACATTCGTTCCTGCACATCAGGTTGGCAGTAACTGAGATTTACAAGCACATTGTAGGCGCGCAGGCTCGCCTACATTTGTCTTCGCAAACCCTGCTTCGCTGCCTGCTAGTTGCCGTTTAGTTGTTTGTCAAGGTTCACTTTATTTGTTCAGTACCAATACGCCCCACAATGGAAGCACTTGGTCACCCCAGATCATCCCTCCCCTCCACGAGTTACAGGTACTGCGGACTTGAAGCCCTCACAAGCCCTGATCGGCGACAAGTGCCTTAGTCTTATGAGCGTTTGACTGTAGTTGATCCTGTTACTGTGCGTGTAGGTCAAATGCGCTTACATTTGCTTGTCTATTCCCTTTTGGTTCATTCCTGTCGGACCCTGCGGACGACTTCGCTGGCAGACAGAGGCAGCGGTTGAATGTTCAAATGATCGAAACATTGAGCAAGTAAGGGAACGATCTGACGTTTCATTGACTCGACTTCTGCATTAGCTGTTGCGTTCATCACAGGCGTCCGCCTCTCTGCGCTTCGGGAATTGGGCCGCCGCATCTTTACCATCCCTGAAGGTTTTGTACCTCACGCGACAATCGCGAAAATAAAGAAGCAGAGACTAGCGGCTGTTGAAGGCAATGAAGATGAGAAGACTCTTGATTTCGGGGCTGCGGAAAACTTAGCCTATGCTTCGCTGCTAAGCGATGGGTTTCATGTAAGTTTGCCGTTTAGTGTATCTTATAGTGAAGTAGCAGTTTAGTTGTTGTTCACTCGATGTTTTTACTGATTGGCTGCTCAACTCATCTCTTTGCGCTGCTTGATGTGGGGACGATGGGAGGCTTCGCCCATGCTCTGTGCAGCGATGTGCTTCATGTTGGTCTGGTACCTTTACTTAGCTTGTTTGCTCTTTTATTAGTTAGTTGCCTGTACATTTGTCCAGTTAATGTTTTTTGCTTGGCATTTCTATTCTCGATTGGGGTGCGGTAGAGAGTCAGGCCAATGCCTCTCTTTTTCTTTAGTGTTGGTCTGCCAATGAAATCCTGCTTCCGTTTCTGTTGCAGTTAATGCCTTGCATTTATTCATCCATCTGTACGTTTGTCCTGTGTATTTAGCGTATCTGTTTTTGTGACCCTCATTACTTGTGCATTCCAGCATCGGATGTCAAGTCGCCTGTTGTTCCGTTCATTTCAGATTCGTCTGGCTGGCCAGGACGCTCAGCGTGGTACTTTTTCTCACCGCCACGCTGTATTGCACGATCAAGCAGTGGAAGCTCAATACTGCATATTCGATTCTCTAAAGGACCTCAATCTGCCCCACACGATTACCATCTGCAACTCACTCCTGTCAGAGTACGCAGGTAAGGATGCCACAGGGGAAGCGGCTCCGCGGCCTGTGATTGGCCTCGCTCTGTTTTGTCTTCTTGTGTCTGTTTTTGACTGGCTGCGTTTCCTTTTTTTGTTTCGTTTCGTTCAATTTTTTTTACCGGTCTGTCAATGCCTCATGCTTCCCTTTGTTTTTATTTTTTTTTACTCAAGTCCTCCTGCTCGCACGTCGCTTTCCTGGTTTTTTGAGTTGCTCTATGGTTCTCGTCTATCCCTTATGGCGCTCGCCGTGTCTTGTCTCTTTTGGCTGCCACTTTCCTCTTCCCTTCATTGAGCCGTTCCAGATGCACTAGTACATCTGTATTTTGCGGACCGAAGCCTAGCAGCCCATATGGAGAAGTGCTGCGTGGCCTATTTTTCGTCAACCTACCATTATTATATTGTTAAGTGCTCCCCAGTCGCCTAGTGTCCCAAGTACCATTCCTTCACTATGTCTCCTCAGCCATGGGTTATGAGTTTGGTTACTCGATGGAGCACCCCGACACTCTCACCATTTGGGAGGCACAGTTTGGCGACTTCAGCAACGGCGCTCAGATCATCACGGATCAGTTCGTGGCCTCTGCTGAGGTCAAATGGAACAGACAAAACGGTGCATACAGCACTGATGATAAATCGCAAAATAGATCTCAGCATGTGTAGATGATTGAGTAAATGATTGGTAGATGGGTAGGTGACGGGCACTAAATTGACTGCAGTCATATAGATGGGTAAACCCGAAAGAAGCTGTCTCACTCCGCTTGCATCACCAGTTTTCCCCGATTTTGCTGTTTCTGCTTTTAGGTTTGGTGTTGCTCCTTCCCCACGGCTACGATGGTCAGGGCCCCGAGCACTCTTCTGGGCGCATCGAGCGTTTCCTTCAGCTATGCGACGACAGAGAGGATGTGATTCATGAAGAAAATTGGGAATTGTCGAGGTCGTCTGTCATTCAGCAGCATAACATACAGGTCAGATACACGCATTTCGACCGGCACCGTGGAGTGCGCCACTTAGTGCTTTTGCCCACTCTCATAGTTTCCCATTCCTTATTTTTGTTTATTCTTCAATTTGGCTCGAAAAGTTTGGCCTTTTGGTTGCGGGATAACTGGTCATTGTTTATGCCGATTTATTTAATCTACCTACCTTCGTTTTGCTCCCGTGTCTCCACTTGTACTTCTTAAGCGGATGGAAGTTTGGCCTATCTGATTGCTCTTTCATCTTTTCTGCAATTTCCTTGTGTGTAGGTTGTCGTCCCAACCGTGCCCTCGAACACATTCCACGTACTTCGACGTCAAGTCCACCGTGCTTTCCGAAAGCCTCTAGTTGTATTTTCGCCCAAGAGAATGCTTAGACTGAGGCAGGCAATGAGCCCCCTCAGAGATATCATGGAGGGGACTCGCTTCAAAAGGTGAGGGTTCGAGTAGTTAACTCGACACGCTTGCAACAGGAAACTGGGAGCAGAGTACATATGTTCATATACGTACAAATCATACTTACTAGGTGAGTAACGGAGTGAACTCATTCAGTGGCAGTACGCGATGGACTAGCGAAGAGCGGTAAGTCATACAGAAAGGCAGCGAAGAGACGTGCAGAGAGGATAACCGCGTCAAAGCACGCCCGGTATGAAGCTACATGGAGGCGATTACAAAGGCCCATTTTGCCTCCTTCACTGTCTTCCCCGTTTGCACGTGTCTCCGTTGTTCGCGTGCTGCTGCGTGTCACAAACAACACATGCAGAAGGGGAAGACGGGGCAGGGGGGGCTTTTGGAGCTAATAGCGCTGTTTATACTTTCAGTGTTTATGTTGTTGCCTATGTTTGTCACCATATGTGCAATGTTCCTGTGTTGTTCCTGCCTTGCGTCACAGATACATACCTGATGATTCCATCACTGACCCTTCCAAGATCGAGCGGCTTATTTTGTGCTGCGGCCAGATCTATTACGACCTCCATGCGGAAAGAGACAGAATTAGAAGTGAATATGGGACGTCAGATAATCCAGGTCAGGCAGACTATTGCCGCTGGGGCTTTTGCTCTTGCTGCTGTGGCGTTCTGTGCTGTGTTGCCAGGGCAGCTATTGCCTTCATATGTGTTGCTGTAGTTGCGTCCCTACCAATTTCGTTGATATTTACTGCATGTATGCTTATATGTTATTGGTTTTTGCTTTCTTTGTATTCAGCGTGGATTTCGTCGTGCTTGTCTCGGCCCCTGACGGTCGTGTTTTCTTGTGCTATTGTTCAGGGGTCAATTCATACTTGTTCATTCCTACTTTTACGTTTTTTATGTATTTGTTTAGGGAACAAGGTGGCTTTAGCTCGTGTAGAGCAGCTCTCTCCCTTCCCCTTCGACTTGGCCATTCGGGACCTCCAAATTTATCCGAATTTAAGAACAGTTGTTTGGGCTCAGGAGGAGCCGATGAACCAGGGTGAGGCCAATGCATAATCGAATTTTGCTACTTGATCAGCTCTACTCCAGTCACGAATTAATGGTCAGTTTGTCAGCAAGGCAAACTGATTTGTGTGGCGCTATTTGGCTTCACTAGTTGTTCTTCTCTTACTCTGTTGCTTCATGGTGTTGGGCCAGCATCTGAAAGTTAACGTTTTGCACCGTAGTCCTCGTATATCACTTAGCAACGAATCAGCGTAAAGCCCATGAAGTAGGTACTCAAGATAAGTGTTTTCCCAACGAATAATTTAGTAGCCTATCTGTTTATTTGCGTGCAGGTGCTTGGTCTTACACCAGCAAGCGCATTGAGTCTTGCCTCCGTCATTTGGGCTGCCCAAACAGAATCGAGCGTCCCATTTATGTAGGAAGAGATGTGTCAGCAACCACAGCGGTAGGAGATAAGGGCTTACATGATAAGGTACGTTTCTCGCTCTTGACTGAAATGTTGATGTCTTATTAGTTTAGCTGTCCAGTCGCCTGCGTGCATGCTTGTTCGCTCTACGTGTTACTGGCCTGTTTCTCCGTGACTTTGAACCAGTATCAACACCTAAGACAGCAGTCGTAGTTTTGTATGGCTGGGCAGTTGGTCTTCTGGTTATGGGATTGATTGTCGGTAAACAAACAAATAGATGAATAGATGGGCAGGCGCAGGGGTGTCACGAGTTGGTCAGTTGGTTAATTTTTCATATGTTGGCAAACAGGAGCTGGCCCAGTTGCTCCAGGACGCATTTAATCTGGACTGTACGGACAACTCATACTTGGCAAAATATCTGTCGCGAAGGGTACAGGCGGAGCAACGACAACAACAACAAAAGCAGCACCGCATTCAGCAGCAACAGCTGATGCAGCTGGAGCAGCATCAAGAAGAACAGCGACTGCAGCAAGCGAAGGAGCCTCACAACAACTGAAACTAGAAGCGAAGAACACCCTCACCGTTGTTGACTGCTGCAGCATCAAACAGCAGCAGTAGTTTTGAAGTACTTTAGTGCAAATATATTCAGTACGCGATGAGCTGTCTTTTCGCTTCAGCTGATTCAGCAGCAGCAGCATTGCTTTTTGATTCCTACTGCCAGCTTTTGCATTTATATTTCTCACAAGCTGCTGCGGTTTTGTTGCTGCAGCGATACTGCTGCCACAGCAGCAGTGTCGCTACAGCAGTCGCGGCAGCAGTGAAGAGCTGCTACTGCCAGATATTCATGTGTATGGTTTAGCGGTGAAGTTTAGCCGTAGTTAGGAGGCCGGCAACAGCGACTCCAGAGGCAGCAGCAAAAGCAGCAGCATCAGCAGAGACTTTTGCTGCCCCCAGATTGCTCAGGCCGCCGCTGTGGCTTCTTTGTCGTGACTGAAATAGTGAGCGCCGAAGGTTCGAAGTTTGCGTTCAAGCGATTATGTTTCAGCGATCTAGGACTTCTGATTTACCGTCACGGGTTTAGATATCTGGCTAGGTTTTTAGGTGTTCGCCGCAGCCGTGCGTTTCATAGGTTAGAGTAGCAGTGGTGGCTTTAGCAGTAATAAGTTCCAGATGTGGTAGGGCAGGGCTTGTAGGGCGCCGTCAAGGTCAAGGTCTAATTTTCTTTTTCTTTTTCCCTGCTCTGCGCCTCTGTGCCATGACCTTGCGATCTTCGTAAGCCTGAACCAACAGCGACGGCAGCAGCAGCGGTTACAGCGAAGGCAACAATGAGAGCGATACGTGGCCAGGAGACGGAGGAGGCGCCATCAATGAAGATGAGGGATAGAAGGACAAGCGCAGGGACAGAACATGGAGCAGCCAAGCGGGGTGAAAGAACCAAAAGAAGAGCTGGAGCAAGCCAAAGTGCAATGAAAGGGAAGAATCGACCTGTAGGATTGTGTACCTGCTGCAAGGCTTTGACTGTTTGTTTGTGCTGTTCATCTTCCTGTACGAACCGTCTCCTCCAATCCTCAAAGGCGTCCTAAGTGGCATTGAAAGCGGATAACCGTATATCTTTCTAATTAGTAAGACCCAAAGCATTGACGATTCATATAGCCATCTAGTCACTTACCTATGGAGAATGGACAGCTAATGGCCTAGGATGTAAATCTCTAATATTAAAATATTTTCAGTCTGTTTCATTGGCAAGAACTGAATGCATTAGCAAAGTGGTTCGCTACGCATTAACTGGGGAAAGAAGTATGTTAGTATTACAATGTTTAAACGCCTTGAACTTAGCAACAAAGGAGAAGACACACGAAGATAGACAAGCGCGCGTGAGAACGATTGACGCATGCTAGCTCTTTACCTGGCAAGCTAGCTGGCCAGGGTGCTCACGTTTCTAGCCCCGTAGCTCGTTAATTAACTGTGAGTCCACTCCACTTATTAGGACTAGCGTTAACCTCGCTTATCTTTTTTTGAAGCCAATCTAGCTATCTAAATTTGCTCCCCAGCTATAGCTGCTTTGTCGCTAGCCATGGTGTTCAAGTGCTCACCGCCTCTCTGGCAATAGCACGACTCTCGCTGCCCTCCACTGCCAGCCTGAATGCAGACACAATTCCAAAGACTCTCGTTTGATACTGATGCTAGATGGCTACCAAGCCGCATGGACAGTACTACCAGCCGGACAGAGGTAGATACAGAGACAGGCTGAGGCAAAAATGCGAGGGAAAAATACAAAAGAAGGGATATAGCAAACAGGAGAAATAGGCAGGTAAGTTCAGAAACAAGTACAGATGCCGACTCATAAAGGCGCAGGTAACAAAACAAGGAGACCAGCGAAGAAATGCAGACGAGCAAAGTGTACGGAGAAAAAATTGGCAACGAAGTGAGTAGAGTAGGGGAGGAAGCAGAAGCTAAAGCGGGCAATCACAGGGCGGAAAAACGAACACAAAAGAACACAGACAACTGTGTCCGAGGGCGAGAAAATGCAGGAGGAAAGGAAGGAAGCATGACCCAGAAAGCCAACTAGGAACAAAAGAGGGCTAGAGAAATGAAGAAAAAGACAAGCTGAGGCAGAAGGAGGCCTTTCAAGGCAAATACGAAAGAGGGGGCCAAAAGAGACGAAAACAGGCAGGGAGACGAAGACGCCCATCACACCTGAATGCTTCAATCTCCATTTCTCGCGCTTTGCTGTTGGCTTCTTCTGCTGCCATTAATCTCTTTTCTATTGCCTCTCTGTCCCTCACGCTTTCACAGCAACGATGATTGGCAGCAACCAGTGAACTCAAACGACGATGCTGCTCGGCAGCTGCATTGCCGGAAGTAACACAAGCAGTAGCAGCAAACATGAAGCAGCTCTTCAGCAGGCACAGCGACAGCAAAGGTAAAAAAAGCAGAAGCAAAGGAAGGCACAACGGCACCAAAGGCGGACAGAGCAGCACCAGCACCTCTATTAGAATACAAAGTTATACAGAGACTACGATGAACACCCAAAGCAGGAGGCGGAGCAAGAACACCAGTGACACTGGCAGCAGCAGTAGTTAAACTAAGCACTCCAGTGCTATCGAAAAGAGCAACAGCAGCCCATGGCGTCAATGCGGTACGAATAAATGTTTCCGGTTCTTCTGTCACTGCTGCTCCTCTTCTCGTCACTGCTGGTGGTGCTGCCGTTGCAGTTAGTGCAACAGTTTGCGCTCACCTAGCTAAACAGCTATATACGTCTCTAGCTAGCTAAACGGCAAAATAACAATTTTGCTGTGTCTATTCGCCTTACTAATGTCATTGTCACTGATGTCGAGGCACTCCAAAGTAATGTTGTTGCGAAGACTCTCCAGCAGCAAGTCTCCTCCAGCCTGGAGAAGTCCCGAGCACCTTCAAACCCTTAACTCTAAGACCCGGCACCCAACCCCTTAACCCTATCCCGTAGGCCCATGCGCCGTGCCAATCTTCTTAAAAGACTGACCATAGCGCGTTATGGGTTGCCGCTGCGTTGTTATGGGACAAAGCTGCTGCGATAGCAGAAGCAGCGATCTCAATGCAGCTCGTTCGTTATCACGAACACGAGCCTTAAGCTTTGAACCGAAGCTCCAATGGCCTACTTTGTCAATCTGCATGCCTCTAAGCGACAAGAACTTGAGCGATTTGTTTTGTCGAAGAGCTTTGCAGATTTCTTCGAGGCCCTGAGCCCCTCCTAGTCGGCAACCCCCCAAATTCAAATACTCTAATGCTGATGTGGCCTATAGCCGCAGAAATGAAGGCAGTCGCAGCAGAAGTGACAGCGGAGGCGGTTACGACGTGAATGGCCGTAAACTGCAACTGTAGCGACAGAAACGGCTACGCCGGCAGTTGCAGCAGTGGCGCAGTTCCTTCTCCTGTCGGGACCTTTGTCTGCGGGCTTGTCCTATAGGCCTTGTCAAATAGTCCACTGCTTGCAGATGGCCGGAGTGCAGGAACTGTGCCCGCGCACCACTGCAGTTCCTACATGCTAGACTCCGAATTCTGTTATTTACTACTGCCGCTGCTACTACTACTGCTGCAGCAAGTATTGGTGCTTGCCATTGCTCCCGGTCGTACAGGTGTAGCTACTGAAGGAAATTATTTTGATCAGCACCATAGGAGTGAGCTGTGGCCCCTGTAATAAGCAGCAACGCCTGACGCAGGGGCGAAACTAACGGCACCGGCCAAGGCAGCAACAGCAAGCGCAGCACCAATAGAAGCTGTGGTAGCCACAGTAGCTACAGTCACAGCAGCATTCACAGAAACCTTAGCAGACAGCAAGAATAGCCAGAGCCACAGCAGCCGCCCCAGCAGCAGAATGTACCTCAATGCATTTCCTGAGTGCAACAGCCGTTGTATAGCCCAAGTAATTTCCTTCTAGTGAAACTTTTTTCAAATTTTTCATTAAAGCCAAAGAACTGCAAACGCCAGGCCCGTCATCATCTGTTAAGGAGACTCGACTTAAGTCTGCAGCACAGATGCTAAAATGCTGAACAGCACTCCGTCGGCTCTGGGTCCGAGACGCCAGGCCCTACACTCTATGTTTCATGGCTAAACATTTCGCCATGAAAGATGGATCCAAGCCCAAGTTCAAAAGATCATGGGTTCAGGGGTTTATGTAAAGCTAGGAGGATAGCTTGAGTGTGACTTGGCTTTTGGATTTAGAGTGCGGGGACGTGAGGTTGCTTTAGGTGAGCAGAAGGAAAAATAAAAACTACGATGGGAAGTAGCATACTGGCAGAGACGGGGGCACTAGGAATAGAGGGACTCAAGTTCTTGTGAGTAAGTACGCCCTCATTTTTATGACTAAGCTCGGGAAAAACTAACGAGCCACAGATGGAAAACCCCACCTAATTCTTCAATTGTCTCGTTGTCTCTCAGAACATCTCTTAATAACATGCGTATCTGTACAGGGCTGAGACCGAGGGACCCAAAAGACAATGAGGAAGGGATATAGGCTTCCTCTTCTGCCTCAGCGCCAGTACTGCTGCTGCTGCTGCTGGAGCTCCTCGCTAGCCTCAGCAGCGCCGTAAAGTTAGTGTCCTTTCTGGACCTCCCTTCTTCCTGTTTGCGTTGTTGCTCCTGAGCATCCTGCATTAATTTTTTCTGCATTTTGCTTCTCCTTAAATATTCATCCTGCCGTTTTAAAGCCAAAGAGCGAATGCGCTCATCTTGCAGACGCTCTCCAGCTTCTTGTTGCTGCTGCAGCTCCTGGAAGCAGCAAGGCAGAGGCATAATGGGAAAAGCTTGTGCAAGCATCCAGAAATGCAGCCACGGCTGCAGTTGCACCAACGATTCAACCTGTCCTACGTAGTCTTCGGGACCGCTATCTTTTCACGCTGCATTTTTTCTGTCTGTGAAATTGATTTCGCGTGCGGCTGTAAGACAACGCTCTAGTTTCGATGAGCAATAAAGACCGGGAAAAGATTAGGGAGCATGGGTCTTGCCTGTTCCCGCCGCCTCTGCAAAAGAGCCTTGAGTGCCTCCGTCTGCGGCAGCAACTCCGCCACTGGGATTATTACAAGGGGTGCAACGGGCCTAGGCTCAAGCGAAGCCATTTTAAAGCATTAAACCTGCCGAGAATTCAGGGGAAAGGGCTGTTGCAATGCCCTGAAAGGTTTTTCTCGGTGATCTAAATAAGAATTCTTATATTGCTGAGAGGAAAATCTGAAAAACTGAAGGGGAGATGCGGGAAGATAACATACCAGATGGAGCCCGAGTGACCTTCGGCAGAGTACAACAGAACAATAGTGAAGCAGAGGCCTCTTCATCTGCTTGCCCAAGAACCATTTCAGTGAAACGTTGTTACAAAAAGTCTCATTTTTCAATGAATCAATTACTTGCCCCATAAGATGACGTTAAGGCATTCACGACCTCCATATCGTTGAAGCTTCCGCGACGGATATAAGAGAAGCTTGTCCTAGGCTCACTGCTGTGTTCCGTTCAGAGCGTTTTTCTTCTAACTCACTGCCGCTTCAAAAATAAGCCTAACACAATACTATAAAATCTATTATAGGCTCAATTTGTTAGTTATTGCAGCTATAAGTGCACTAATGCCGGCGTGATCGCGCAGTCCCGATTGCTGCTCAGGCAGGCGCTGCTAAACTAACCAAAGTCCCAAAGGACGGGCAACCTCTCGTAATATATCAACATAGGAGACTAAATTTGTTACAAATTGTGTAAATGCAACACGCAAAAGAGCAGCAGGTACACGAAAGGTCCAGGAACGCTTCACGCTGTCCCCAAAACGTTGCCCTAAAGCTGTTAGTCCGTTGCAAATTCTGAATACAACATAAAATGTAGCAGCATGCACAGGAATAACTCATCCTGCGCGGTTGGCTTCGCTGCTCTACCCTACCCAAGGAGTGATCGGGTCTATACATTACAGCCTAAGCTCCGCCAGTAGAAGCTGCTTCGGAATCGACTATATGCCCAGAATAAACCCTAGAAAGAAGTGTTCGTATCGCGTCTCCTTTAATCCTGTTTCCCATGCGTGCTCCACTGCACAATGCACGGTGCATGTGCACGCCAAGCACAGCGAGGCAGACTTCAAACGTTAAACTTTCAAATATTTATATGAATCTATGCACCAAGTGTGCGTCCGTCGTTGCACCCCAAACTGCACCAGGCGGCTCTGTGTCCCCTTCCATCAACTGCACCATCATTCGCGCTCTTCACTGCTTGCTGCTGAAACGCCTCAATGGGAACAGCAACTGCATGGAAAGCACTCACTACAAGACCCTTAGATTAGCATAGCCGTCCACGGGAGAAGCGCCACCCTATCCCTGCCATGCGGAGCGCAAAATGCAAAGTATAAGCAGTGACTAAAATGAAAACTTCCGCCTACAAAGTGACCGTCTGTCCTTTTAAGACAAGTGTACCTGATGTCTTCAAGTGCCGACAGCAACGCGCACAGCGAAAAGAATTACCACTGCCAATAATGATTGTATGGATTGATATAAAATGGATCGAAAGGCCTGCAGTCGCAGCTGCAACGGCCGCAGCACCGAAAGTAGACTGCTGTACCAGCGCAGCCACAGCTGCATCAGGGCCAAACCCTGCAGGGCACTGCACGCACGGTGCAGTGCGACGGAAACCACAGATGGTTTCACGCCAAGACGCAGACGCAAACCCTGTCTTTGCATATATCATTTCTCTTCTGCCTCTCCATCTCCACCTCTTGCCGTCTGCCAGCTAGCTGTCTGGCGACAACACCACAGGCACCGTCTGGGCCTCAGCGTGAAACTAACGAGAAGCCCAAATTTGGGATTTAGGGCTAGAGGCCCGGGAGGAACCCAAAGGGGAAGCCTTTGCGCGCGCAAGCTGAAAATGATCCTGGAAAATTAAGTGCCCCAGCGTCCATTTGTGGCTGCTGGAGCTGCTGCCACTGCAGCCATTGCGGCGGGTGCGGCTGCTAGTTACTATTAATGCACTGTCTGCAGCCGCGCCATCTGTGCGAACCCCAGCTGCTTCCTTGCCTAGCCTTTCTGCGGCAGCACAGACAGCAGTGAGCGTCGGCAGTCAGCGTCTATGTTTGAAGGGCCTCCTTCCTGGCCTTCGCCACTAGCATCCTGACGGAGCTGAGTGTCTCCGCTGCGCTTGCTGCTGCGTCGGCGAACATTTTCGTCTTCTGCTGCTGCACTGCAGCATCAATAGCAGCAGCAGCAAAGTCTGCCAGCGCCTCTTTGAGCACTTTGATCATTTGTTCTCTTTTTGTTCTAATGCGCCCTGAGGCGTCCGTCAACTCGCTGGCCGCCAGTTGCTGTTCAGGGGACTCCGACCCCCGCACCTCCGCCAGGATGGCCCCCAGTCGGGCCTCCAGAGCCACAGTGGAAGGAAGGGCCTCCGCTATGTGCTGCAGTGCATGTGCAACAGGGTCTACCAGCTTATCTGGGGCGTTGCTATTGGAAGGGTGGTGCAGAGCCTCTGCTAGTTGGTTGAGAACCTCGAGGTTGATGCTCTTGGCCTGCTGCTCCACAATAGTAATTGCGTCGGAAGAGATATCCCCGTCAAGCTCCAGAGTCATCGCATCCCTGGCTGCCTTCAAGTACATGCTGATGCTCGTCTGCATGCGTTGCCGGTGCTGCGCTAGGTTGGTTCGGTCGAAGGAAAGGCCGCTTGAAAGCAGCTTGCGCTGGACTTGCTGCCTCTGCAACTCCCGCTCCAGCTCCTGCTGTTGCTGTAGCAGCAGACCGTACAAAAGCAACTGCTTGCCTCGACGTACCGTTGGCACAACCGAAGCCGAGCCCTCGCTGCTGCCGCTGTTGCTGCTGATGCTCAGAGACTGCAGCAGAGACCGGGCCGATGAGAGGAAGCGGCGAATCTCTTCCGCGCTCTCTGATGTGCACAGAGGCTCCCCCTGGAGCTGCCCCGCGCCAGCCCCTGCTGCTGCAGGCGCTGCATCTGCTCCTGCAGCAGCAGTTGCCTTTGCCTCCTTATCCGGAGCCCCTGCTGGCCATTCCACTTCTGCCGCCAGCGCTTTCACCACTCGCGACAGCTCAAGAGACACAAATGACTGACAGTCCCCCCATTCCCGGGCCATCTTTAGTCTGAATTCAATAGGATTTGACAAGAGGCCCCAGTCTGGCCCAAATCTGATGGTTGAGGGAGCCTTCTGGGTCTCCTCTAACCCATGTTTCGAGCCCGAACAAGCCCAAGATCCCCCCGTCGGGGACCACGAGCCTCTAGAGGTGGCCCTTTCTGCGGTCGCCCCCAGTGACCCCTGAAGATTCTGATGGACACCCGCCCTGAGGTCCAGCATCGAGTCAAGGCATACCTTGCGCTCGACCAGTCTCGCTGCTAGAGCCTTTGTTTCTGCTGCTGCTGTTTGCACATCTTCCTTCAGCTGCTGGATACGCTCGGCAATCGCCTGCGCCTCCCGTTTGGCCCCCGCGACCTCCCGCCTCTTTGCTGCTATCTTTGCGTTCTTCGCTGCTGCTATGGGGTTCGAGAGGACCGAAGCTAGCAGTGCCAGCAGGACTACTCCATATATGTACTTCGGAGGCAATGCCTTTTTCAGCTCCTGAAAATCAGATAAAAGACCAACAGCCGGTCCCCCAGGGGTCCAGTGGTCCTCGTCGTTGTCCCATATGGCAAACAGCTTCTCCCAGTTGATGCTCTGGGGCCCCGGGGGAGCGCCCACTAGGATACCCCGAGCTGGGCGTGGAGGTAGAGATATAAAGCGTGCAGTTTGCGCTATTGCTGGAGGTGCTGCGGCGGCAGCAGCTGCCACGGCTAAAGTGGAAGTTGCGCGAGGTAACATTTCCTCCGAGCTCTTCGGCTCATCTGAAACGAACGTAAACACCTCTAGCAGTTCTTTGCCCTCCTCGTCCGCCCACCGCACCATCCACTCGCTATCGCCATCCTCCTCCCCGGAGGAACCCGCATCAGCTTCTGCAGCATTACCGCCTGCTGCCTCTGCAGATGATGAGGACACCGATTCCCCTCTACTCGGCTCTCCGCCAGTGACAGCGCCAGTAGGAACCTCCTGCGCTGCGCGCAAAGCAGCAGAAGCACTGGAAGCAGCACCTGCTTCGGCTGCTGAGAGCTGGGGCGCCTCCAGCGAAACGGCTGCCCCCTCCGAGGGATCCCGCCAGGTGTGGGCTCCCACAGGGTATAGGTGTAAAGCTATAAGTGTCCCCAGGGCACGGGCTGGGGGGCCCACGAAAAGGCGGAGGAGGCGGCGGGGCCCCATGCTAAGCAGTGGAGGCGATCTTCAAGCCTGCGACAAAGGCATCTTCTGCTGTTCACGCTGCTCCTGCTGGTACTCCTGCTACTCCTGATACTACTGATGCCACTGCTACTGCTATTGCTGTTAATGCCACTGTCGAATGGCGCCAGGAGCAAAAAAGGGAGGGGCACCACAGGCACCAGCAACGGCAGCTTAAGAGGGCCCCACAGGCGTGCGGCAGAAGCAGTAGGAACAAATATAATTAAAGCGTTTGCTGCATTACAAATATGAGTACACAAGGAGACATAAACACCCATAGCTTCCCGCCCTTTCCTACTGATGCGGATGCAGTGCCTGCCACTGCTGGCTGCTGCTGCTGCCTCGCTGCTGCTCAGGGTAAACTTTTGTCTAGTTCTTTGGCTTCTTCCATGTTGTGTTATTGTTTAAGGCTTTTTCAGTTGCTTGAAGTAATTCTGCTCTAAATAAGCTGTAGCAACAGCCCTTCTCCCTCTTTTTGGCCTCGAGAGCCCAGGGAGCGAGGACTCGGTGGTTCGCTGCCGCTGCTGCGGACGTTTATGGGCTTACCTGAGTTGCAGTATCGCTGCTGATTATTTTCCAGCTCTTCGTTTGCTCATCGCCATTATGCTTCTTCTGCTACTTGAACTAACACGCAGGCAGCACTGCAGCAGCAAATTTCTGCGGGTGCCCTGCCCGCCCTCCCTCGGTCTTCCGTGGGCTTAGGGCCTACACTTTAGGCGTTTCATTGCCTAGGGGTTAGGCTACTTCTCATCTACCAGCCCGTCCCTTCGCTGCTGTGTGATTCTGGCGTATTGTTGAACCTGCAACAGCTGCTGGACTGCTGCCCCCATGTGGCTTCTGCGTCCCTATGATTGCGCGCATCGCATTTCAGGTGCTGCATTCTTGGGGCTTTGCATCGCATTTGTATGTGACTCCTTTGAGGGTGCCTTGGGCGTTTCAAAGGTTCATTTCTCTGCTCCCAGCGGCAGCGGCAGCCCCACACACGCAAGGGCAGCCCCGACCGCAGCAGCAGTCGAGGTAGCAGCAGCAGCTGAGTCCGTCAATGATCTGAGAAGCCAGTTCTTACACTATGAAGGCTACGAAGGCTCGTCTCGAGTAGCGGGAGGCCCCTCCTTCTCTGCGTCGAGGGCCTCAGGGGAGGTCCCTGGGTCTCCACTAGACCCGGTCAGCCCGAGCAGGTCCCCGACTGGCATTCCGTACTATGACGGAGACAGCAGGGATGAAGAGGACAGTGGGGAGTCTGAGGGTGAGGGTGAGGGCGACGCGTTGGAGCTGCAACAAGAACAGCAGATGGGTGAGGGATACGGGGAGGGCCCGTTTGGGCTCCTGCGGCCGCAGCTGTCTCTGCAACTAGTACTGTGGTGCATTCTTTCTGGGGCCATTTACTTCATTTTAAAGGGGGCCACGCGAGAAGATGAAAAGCAAAAAAGCTTGGATGTGCACAAAGTGATGCTGCGCAACACGCTGCAGAAGCTGGAGGCGGACAAGACAATCGTGCGATCCCTGGAGAGCAAACTAAGTGAAATTAGAAAAGAACAGCAAAAGCTTAAAGGGGAAGCCACGGAAATCGACCGACAGCTCAAGGACGTTGTAGCTGATCTGCAAGAAGCAGCAGCAACGGCAGGGCTTGATGGGGTCACCCACGTGGAGGAGCAGCCAGGCAAGAAGCTGCTGCACTTGCAGCGGGGGCACACGCCCAAGACCTCTATTGCCCTTCCAGGACCTCTGCCTGGGCATGACAGTGCATGCAAAGAGAACAGCACGCAGCTGCAGTTGCTGCTGCTGAACCAAGGGGACACAGAGCACAACGAAAGCACGGTTCACCGTTGTTTCCAGCTTCTGAAGCGGAGCAAGCAGCAGCAACAGCAGAAGCAGCAGAAGGAGAAGCAGCAAGGCCAGGGGGAACTTGTGGATGCTGCAGAACTTGCTGCTCCTCCCAGCTGGTACGAAGACGCAGTAGCGGAGGCGTCCCTTCTGCCGCCAGCAGACCGTCCTCGCGGACGCATTGGGAGCAACCGTGTGCTTGCCTCTTCTGCGCAGCATCATGATCATGAGCAGCAGCAGCAGCAGCAGCAGTCAAAAGTGAGGCAGAAGGCACAGGAGCGGAAGGTGGCGCTGCTTGCTGCTGCGGGTGTGATGCTGCTCCGGCAGCAGCAGCTGGAAGTGGATCTGCGTGGAATTCGGAGTCAACTACAGCTTTTGTCTGCTGATGACGAGCAGCAGGCAAAAGCAGCAAAAGAAAAGTGCCATAATGTTATGAACCTGCTGCAAACCGTCGGCGCAACTACAAGGGAGTGGCTTTCCCGGATCGACAGACTTTTGTTGGGCGATACAAAGGAAGAAGCAGATGCGAGGGCAGTAGTAAGGGGCGTAGTCGCCACGCTGGACCGAGTAGAGTCTACTTTTCGAACGAGGATATATGAAGAGGCCTTCGCGGGCGCTGTAGAGGTGCTGGGGGACCCGCGCTGGCCTCTTGATGGGAGCAGTCATAGGGGCGGCATTGTGGGTGTCACCTTAGAGAGCTTTTTGGGGCCTCATGAGTGGGGGTGGCGGGGAGATGCCGCAAGTGAGGCGTTGAAAGCCTTGGATAAGGCTCACGAGACGCTTTGTGAGCAATTGCAGCAGCTGAAGAGGGCAGAAGGCCTTAAATGTAAGGAAAAAAAACTTGACACATTTGCAAGCATGACAAAAGAGCTTGCCTTGTCATTGGAGGCGATGGGGAAGGCTGTGGGGGATCTGCAGCAGCAGCAACTTACTGCTGCAGTGCAGCAGCAACAGCACGCAGTTACAGCAGCTGCCCACTTGAGGCGAGAGCAGTCGCTACTGCAGGCGTTGCACCAGACGAACAAGTGGCTCGAAAACGTAAAAATGATCTTTGAAAAAAAATCGGAAAGCAGTGCAGGTAGTAAAAACTAAGATCAAGAAATTCACGGCTGCCATGTACTTAAATATGGACGTTAAGTGTAAATACATATATGCATTGATATATATGTATACATATGTATCTGCATCTTTCATGAAATATGTAGATCACGTGCAGATATGTGTATAAATACGTATAAATACATGTAAGTTTGTGCGTGTATTTATGGGTAGATCTGACGCGCAGCTCTGTTTAGGAGTGCGTATGTGTGAAAGTAAAAATATATCTATGTAGGTACACACATACATTTGTGTACGTGGATGCGCCAACGCATGCATCTACTTTCATATATAGTCCTGCACACACCTACACACAAAACGCGGCAGCCAGTAACGCAGCTGCACGAGCAAGCAGATGGAAAGAAGCAAAAAGCAGAGCATCCGCGTGTGCGCATGCATCCAAGCGTGCAGGGTTCGTGATCCGCTTGTTCTCTTTTCCTGGTGCAGTTTTCTTTGTTTCAACTTGGCTGCGCCTTTTGCGGGCGCTTCTATTCCTAGTAAAACAAAACGCATGCCTGTATTTACTGCTCCGCTGCCTGTGCAACGTAGCGCATTCCTGGTAGCCGTTTTATAGTTGAGCACTTATTTTGTTCCCATTTGGAAGGCGGCTTTACGTGTTTAAGAAGTATTCGCCTAAAGATATGTATATATATGTATATATGTATATATGTACATATACATGGAAGTGGTGCGCTTATAGGTATATATTGTATATAACTACAAGCACGCCACTTCTGTCTGCCTGTAGATAGATATATATATATATAGATATATAGATAGATATATATGTATATCTACAAACACTATATATATATATATATAAGTGGTGCGCTTATAGGTATATACTGTATATATCTACAAGCGCACCACTTCTGTCTGCTTATAGATATATATACATATATATCTACAAGCACACCACTTCGGTTCCTATTTGGAGAGCAGCTTCACGCATATGCGAAGGAGTGTATATATATATATATACAAGCGCATTAACATACATAAATTCAAATCGTGTGTATGTGTGTGTAAACGCATATATTAACCGAATCTGATCACTACGTGGATCATATGCACACTGTGTGCAATGACATAATGCGCATAACATTCTGTGTCTTCTGTAAGAATAAATGTATAGAGCATACTTTTGTGCATAGAATATGGTTGGAGTTTAGGACTTGTATGTGTTTACTATGTGCAATATGCGCACATGTACTTGGCGTGTACGTTGAGTATAGTACTTGAGTTTAGGACAGAGGCAGTGGGGGCCCTGCCATGAGTCCCTGTTATACTTAACAGCACAAGTAGTAGCAGGAACTACAGTGACTACTGATCCTGTTTCTGCTACTGCTTCTGCGCATATTCCCGTTGCTGCTGACTACGATTATACAGTTGCTGCTGCTGTTGCGACTCGATCTGCACCTGCAGTCTTTGCTGGAAGCGCGGGGGCTGGCGGCGAAAGGCTCGATTACAATAGTGACTTGGTGGGGAGGAACACAATGAAACAGCAGATCCATGAATTGGTCAGGGAGAGACATGACGAGAAACGTAGGGAAACAAAGACACATGGTGGAGCTGTGGAGAGGTCCCAATTGGAGAAGCGCACAGACAAATGAGCCTGTCTTCAGTTGGGCCGCTTACTCGTCACTTCGTAACTTCAATACCACAAGTGTTTATGGGCAAAATAAGATAACGAGAGTGCGCAGGCAGTGGGCTGGAGCAGCGGCGGTGGCTCGGCCACGCACAGCTGCGCGCTATCCTAAACGGCATCAGGTTATTGTCTAGCTCGATTAAAAGTTGATAATGAGTCCTTTTAAGAAACCGAATGAATAGGTTTTCGCTACTGCATTGCCGCGGCGTCATGGTGGGAGGCGAATGAGCTCCTGCACACCTGAAGAAATCACGAGCCGCCTTTGAAAAACAAATTTAGTAGCAAATTCCATAGCATTTCTTTGCCTCCGTGTTCAGACTGTGCTGGTAGACAGCCAAACTAAGAAGGCCCATCAATGTGTGCATAGCAGCAGTAGTAGCAACAGTGGCGGTGCTGCAGCGGCGACGGTTGGAGCCACAAGAGCTGTTACCCTATTTATATATTTCATGATGGCCATTCCAACTCAACAGCACACATACAATAAGGGTCGAACAAACAAAGGGAAGCCCCAGAAGGAGCGGTTCACCTGCTGCTCCTATGCCTTGTGCTGGTGGCGGTAGTGCTGCTGCTGCTCCAGCCCTTTTGCTGCTGGTGGAAAGCATCTGGGGAGTTTTTCCCTAAACTTCTCTTTAAAAAGGTACAGGTGGTATTGCTATCCGTTTAAGTTGGTACCGGACTGCCCGCGGGTAAAGGAACTGCGGCATCCACTGCAGCGGCAGCGACGGCAGCATCAAGAGGAGCAACAACATAGCTGCTTGGAACACAAGCTACGGTATAAACAAGAACCTGTGGTCCACTGGAAACCAGCCCTGAAAAGCCAGCAAGAGGAGTAGCAAATTATGAGCTGCGCGTGCATCCGCGCTGCCCGGGCGGAAGACTACGGTGTCGAGCTTAGGATTTACTGCTAAAGGTTACAATTTTATGCTTGCATATCAAAATGGATGAAAGTTACAGGAACAGACACCGCTTGGCTTGGGAGCAGCGACGCGCAGCGGAAGCAGCAGAGCGCGAAGCCGCAGCTGCTGCGGAAACGACCGCAGCCGCGGCAACAGCCAGAACAGTTGCGGCTAGCACGCCGCAGAGCCAGACAGCTACCCCCCAGCGTGAGATGCTGCATTGTCCTGTTGTCGCCGCTGCGTCGACGCAGCAGTCGCTTGTAGGTGCCCTACAGCAGCAGCAACAGCAGGTCACGCAGCAGCAGGTGCAGCAGCACCAGCCGTCCAGCATGACAGAGGAGGAGGCCCTGAACGAAGCAGCAGCAAGAAGGCTTCAAGAAGAGCTAAATGCAGAGGACGAGATAAGACGTCCAGATGAGGCCTACAGCGAGTGTCTGCTGGGAGCCCCAGAGAACTCCTGGGGCCATGCAGGAACTTCCGGAGCTGTAGGGGGCTTTGGTGGTATCGGGGGTAGTTTGACGGACGGCTTTCGCGCTGCAGCAGTAGCAGCCCAGGGGCTGCTGCATCGCTGTGACTCAGAGGCTCCCATAGACGTCTCGGACGTTGACGAGCAACAGCAGCAACGGAGACGGAGAGCTGCGGACTCGTCACCCTCAGCCCGCCCGTGCGGCGTCATCCCCGTCGACCCTGACCCTCTTGGTGTAGGGTATTAGGGAGCCTTAGAACAGTTTTCATTGCTAATACTCGATTCTGCTGCTACTGCTGCTCTGCTTGCTGCTCACTGTGGCGCAGCAGCTTTCCTGGTTGTGGGTGCCACCTTTATGTCGCGAGCTCTACTGCTTCTGCATGTGGAGCTATTCCCACGTGGTTCGCTACTGTTTCTGCTGTGTTGCTTTTGCTGCAGGTGGAGGTGATTTCGCCGAGATCAGCAGGACGGGACATGACGCTGCCGACACAAGAGGCAACAGAGGCAGCGGCAGCGGCGGCGGCAGCAGCAGCGGCAGCGGCAGCTGCGGGGATCCAAGTGGATTCAGATGTATGGTCTAGCACTTGCCTATATGGTGTTGCTTGGTGCTCTGTCACGTCAGTCCCTATCCACTGTCTCTGTGTTGCCCTGTGTGCTGCTCTTAGTTTGTTTATGTCTTCTAGTTTGTAAGTGTCTCTCATCTTCTCGTCATTGTTGTCGATACTTTGTTGCGCCTGTTTTTGCTCTTTGCTGTGTTTTGTGCCCTGGAGTTTCTTTTGTGTTTAGTTCGCCTACTTACGTTCCAGTCTGCCTTCCTGTTCGACTTCGCCAGTTTGCTCCCACCTCGCACAGCGTCGTTATATTTGCATATTCGTTTTTCCTGATTCCATATTCACATCTTGGTGATCCTGCCCGTTTGCTTTTGTTCACTCAGGAGGCCGTGCTGCAGGCGGCGATAGCCCAAAGCTTAATCGATATGTAAATGACTAGCAAAAGTGATGATTACTTGCCAACTAGTTTGTTTCTCAACTTAAGGCGAGCAAACAAATAAACTGGCAGCCGAAGCTATTGAAGGACCGATAAGTTTAGCTGTAGTAAGCTAATTGGAAATCAAGTAACTGCTACATTCAAGATGGCTACTCCAGACAAGCGGATTAGAGGATTGATGGCTAGATTAGATGAATGGAGAGGCAACTAAGTAGGGCCACCGCAGGAGGCGGATATTGCGGACGAACTGTACTGTCAGATTCGTCTCCTCGCGACGTTTTCAAAAATGTCGCCTCTTTTGTCTTTCTGTGTGTAGCTTGTTTATTCTGTACACCCTCCTTCGGTTCATCATTTTGTCTTATCGCTTTTTTCCTCGAACTGTCTTGTCAGCTTTTGGAAGCGGAGGAGTCCGAAGGAATTCCATCGTTCTGTCTTTAGGTATTTGCCTGTCCTTTACCGTCGTGCTTAGACAGCTTCGAGCAATTTGTCATCATTTCAATTTGAGTCTCGTACAGGGTCAGCTAGCAAATGGTAGGTGCGGCATGCTGTAAATGCGTAGCGCATATATATGAGCATATCCAATATCACATAATTTAGGAAGGTTATGGGACTCTCCAAGCGGTTTATCGTGAATTGACGGTCAGGCGGCCTTCAAAGTAGTGAGCGTAGTTGGCAGTGTGCCGTTACCACAGCTGAGCGCCAGTACTGGATATTTCAGTGATTGTCCAGGAGGCAACTAGGAGACAAGCAGCGTCGTGCCCCAGCTGCCGCCACATCCCAGCAGGAATGGGGAGCAAGGAGGCGGCGCATTTGTGAAATAAAACTGAGGGCAAGACTTCCGGGTTAGCAGTGGAAAGAAGCGTAATGGCGAAATCGGATCACTAGGTAACTAAACACTGGGTTTCTAAGTGCAGCAAATTGGGAGGCCGAGAGATCAGTGGAGGTGGACGCCGGGTTTCCGGCATATCAGTTGCCGTTCAGAGGTGCTACTGGTGAACACGGAGTCTCGCTGGTCGTAAAGTACATTTCTTTGTCAATGTAGGTGGGTATGTAGGACTGTCACAAATCTACGGGCAGAAATCATTAATTTAGTGCCAGTGTGTGCATTCAGGATGTGCTGTACCTACGTTGATCTGAGCAGGATGAATGAGCTTCTCACTCACAATCACAGGCTACTCAGATGTCCTCGATATGAGCAGTTCATTTCTACGCATGCCGTGGCTGTGAACATAAGGAGCGGTGTGTGTATGAATTGCATGTATTATATTGTATGTGCTTACTGGTAAAATATCTGTGCATTTGGACCTGGTAGACGGGAAGTCTTTCCCCAAACTACAGGGATGGACTGCAGCCGCTCGGCAGTTGTCTGCCTCTACAGTATAACTTTGCGAGAAAAAAAGTGACGGTTTTGCCGTTTTTCATCTAATTTAATCATCTGAAATGTAAGCAGAGGTGAATGAGCGAATGCACGGGTGGACCATGCGATTAGACGGTCGGCGGCAGCGCCGCCACAGCAAGTGTGCGATGTAACTCCGAGAAGAAGGAAAAATAGGAAATAAAATTGGTTTGTGTCACTTTATGGTTTATTTCAAACTATTGGAACACAGACGATGCTTGAATTGGCACCTAGTCTCTCATTGCCAAGCAGAGACTCACCGTGAGGCCTTACCGGCACCTCCGTGCTACACGCCGTCACTGTGATACTTCTGAGGGCCAATCATTCATGCCCTGCGAAATATTATAAACAATCTTACCTTCTGATTATAATTATATAAAGGGGACCCATTAGATTAAACTGATTAAATAAGGAGGAAATAAGGGCGCCTTCATGCAGCAAAGGCCCCTTCTGTGTCTATTCGAGGCAGCGACCGCTGGTCAGGCTAACGGGGTTGCGGTGGCAGCGTCTGCTCGTCGATGTCTGTTGCTTTTTCGCCAAGTCAATCTTCCCGTTTAACTTAGTGCAACTGTACAGTTTTTAATCAGCCACCGTTGCTTCTTCTTTTGCGCGTTTTCCGCAACTTCCCATGGAACGCGGGCAGCCCGTCCCACTTGAGCCCGCAGCAGCAGAACGACAGACGCAGCAGCCAGCCCTAAACTTTGTTTCTTTTGCACTGAGGGCTTGTAGGGTCTACGAGGTTCCGCAACAAGGGTGCAGTGATGGCGCCTAGCGGAGCCTCCGAAGAGGCGACACCCGTTGCTGATACTTCTGCAGGAGCGCCCGCAATGGCCAATGCATCGAACAACAGTGAAAGCCCCCAGCTTATGCAGCCTGTGGTGTCTGCACATCCCAGCCTGGAGCCCGCTTCTACATCGAGAACCTCTAAGTACGATCGAGAGACATGCTTCATCCTACAGATGCTGGGTGCTATCGGCCGATGCTGCGGCTTGGGAAAGGGAGGTTTGTGCAGGCGCTGGCTAACTTATTTGGAGCGCCTTGACGTCAGCTGGACCTGTGCTGAAGACAGAAGTGTGGCACTTGACAAGCAGACGCTGAGCACTATGAAACATACGTACTGGCTGTCTCGTATAGTAAGCACTGCAAAACCATGACACGGACGGATAATCAAACAATTACTTTAACTTCTTACTAATTAATAACTTAGTGCTTTTCAAACAGGCAAGAAGACAAATAAACAACATGAAGATTTGCTGTGAATAAACTCATGAAGCTGATCTCGCTTGTACCACAATTTACCCCTAGGCATGCAGGTGCAAGTGCGAGCTTACTCTTATAGCATGCTTGCGTACGTCTGCGTATGTTTACTTTTAAATGCACATGCACATAGACCAGCGTATGTAAAATACAAGGATAGAGATGTCTGTGAGATGAGCAAACATGCACTGCATCAACATTTTGGCTTTTGCCAGTATTTTAAGCTCATCGGTCTAGCTATTCAGAGAAGCAGGAAGAGCGGTTTCTGCCACGGAAAATGATGTTTGATCGCTTCACCACTGGGTCTGCTTGCATCAGTTTTTCATATGAGTGTTCGTCTGTTTCCGTTGCGTTTTGTATTGCCTGCTCTTTGCGTTTTTCAGATCTTTTTGCGTCTTCTGTCTCTCGTATACTTTTTCGCATTTCTCGTTGCTTTCAAACAGGCAAGTGAAAACTGCGGCTTACATGACGTGGAGGGCGTATGGTCAATGCCTGAGAGTTCATGTTTATGGGTTATTTCGTTTTCCTTAGCCCTTTGAGGAGGTCCATTTACTGGTGTCGTGACATGCGCTTGCTTACATGTAGCTCAAGGGTATAGAGCTGCTCATTAAGGCCTGAGGATCAGGAGCTTGGGGTTTTAGTTCTGCTGTTCAGGTGCAGCATACATGCTCGACGATTTTCCTGTTTGTTTATTCACATGTACTACCTTACACTTTTGTCTGCCCACCATTTGCCGTTATGTGTCGCTTCTAAATTATGCTGCTCTCTCCTTTGCATATTTCCATTAAACAATTTTTTTGTCTCTTTGTTTAGAACGGAGGCTTGCTCGGCTCCTCCGGCATAACACCTGCATCCTCATTTGTCTCTGAAACCAAAAATGCGTTTGGTGACGTGAGAGGCTGGGAGAGAATCAAGGCCTTACCTTCACTCTTTCTTTTCGTGCCGCCCACAGACTCTTGGCTGGGAGTTTTTTCATTTATAGGTGCGATCAACTAAAGGCTTATGCCCTTACTGCTTAGGGTTCAGGGCTTGCGGCAATGGGTGTAATTAACTGCAGGATCCAAGCTTACAAATCCATGTTTTACTGAAACACCCAAGTTTCTAGGGCTCCTGTCCAACTCTGGGGTTTAACACTGTCTCATCAGTTGGCGAAAACAACGGCGCAGAGTTTATGCTTGACAGTTCGGTGCGTGCATTCTGTGCTTTGCCTGTGTGCCTGTTTTGCCTCAGGTTTATCAGTATCAGCTGGTATCTTTGTTTTGGGAGGAGCTAGCGCCTTGTGTTTGGGGTTGCTGTGGCTGCTATACTTGAGTTTAGTCAGCGTGGGCCAGGTTTGGTATTCTTTTGGATGGGAGTCGCAGTTGCTGGAGACGGGATTTCTGGGAATTTGGTTGTCTCCCTTTTGGTCTTGTTCTCGCTTTCCCTTGAGCTGGCCAGTTCCCAAAGTGTGCATATGGGGGAGCCGGTGGTTGCTGCTTCGGCTATTACTGGGAGCAGGGCTAAGCATGCTGCGAAGGGATTCGACTTGGGCAGCACTCACGGCTCTCGATTTCCATTTCGAGACTCAGCCACTGCCCACTCCTTTTGCCTGGTACCTGCACAACCAACCACACTGGCTGCATGCAGCTGAGGCAGTGCTGTGCCTCCTCATGCACTGTGTGGTGCCTTTCCTCACTGTACTTCCTAGCCGACCCTGTCGGCTGCTGGGAGGTTCCCTCTTGGTAATATATCAGCTCTTTGCTACTGTCTGTGGCAACGTCGCGTTTGCCCATTACCTCACCCTTGTTCCTGCCGTCATGTGCCTAGATGATTGTTTTTTGTCCTGTCTTTTCTCGGCCAAGACACTTAGCCGTATGCCCAAATTAACGACTGGGGTAGCAGGGCGCTGGTCATTCCCACTCACTCAGGGATGGCCGCTTGATAAAGAGACTACGACAAACAAAGACAGAGACGAAGACGAGGAGCGAGACACACCTCAAGCTATCGATGAAGAGGCACAAACTCTACTCGAAAAACAGCCTAGTGAGTGAAAGGCCAAACTAACGAATGGAACACAAAAAGGTGTATTACAATAGCCAGCAAACAAGCAGATTGTTACTCTCATAGCATGTCGCCCTAGTCCCTACTACTAATGGCTGTCGTTTCCTGTACCATGCGTTTCTACTTCATAGGCCTCCATTCCTACTTGTCTGTTCTTTTGCTCCTGTGTTCAGGGGAAGGGGCTGATGGATCTGGTGCTTCTACAGCTCGTCCGCGCTCTTGCTGCTGCTACTACTGGCCGGATGTAGTGGAGTGGCTAGAGGCTCGGCGGCTTCCACGTGGTTCTGTGGACTCCATGCAGCGGCACTTAGCCACTCATTGGTGGCAGTCGTTGGTTGAAGGCTTGGTCTCCGCTGCAGTGCTGTGGTGCTCTTGGCTTGTGGCTACTCCTGATACCTATGCTGTGTGGGCTGTGCTTTGTCTCTTCTTTTTGGCGCTGCTACAAGCCTCATTCTCTGCATTCGTAACTCGTACTACGACCTCGTTCGTATTCACTGAGTTGGTGCTGTCGGTCGCCACGTTGGTCAGCTTTAGCAACATGTTTACCTACGGGCCCGAGGTCTGGAGTGTCTGGCTTACCTCCTGTCTTGTTACTATCCTAGCTATCTTTTCATTCTCGACGCTAAGAAATGCAGCCCTCGTTACCAAGCTGCACATAGAGGTGCTTCTGCTCACGCTGCTCATCGTACTCTCCATACCAGTGGTGCAGAACCTCCTGTCTCCCCAACAGGCAAGCATACTCATGCGAAGTAGCAGAAGCAAAATTGCTGTCTACGGTGTTCCCGACGTGCCATAGGCAAATTCCTCGTGAAATCGTGTGTAGATGCAAAACATAGTCGATATGCCTGCCTCTGTGCAGTTATACATGGCTGCCTCCCCATGTCGGCCCTCTGCATATGTATGTTTACGCCTATCTGCGCCTTGTTTGCCTTCTTGCCTCCTTGTCTTCCTGCGTCTTTGTTCACTTCTTTTCTTGTTCAATTACGTACTGTATCCCAGCTTTTGCAGTATTTTCTGGTTGTCTACCCGGAGCTCAGCAAGCACGCTTCTCATGTCTTTGTGCACATCAGGTCACCGATGCAAGCTTCGAGCCATTTCAAGTCCTTAACACTTACGGAGCTCTGGGCAAAATACAGAAAGTATGAATCACAAACTACTCAATATGGAGACAGGATAAAATGAACTTACAAACAGACTAACGACCAGCTTGGTAGCCATCTAACGATCGAAAGTTGCAACCAGACACAGCTGGAGTCACTAGTATCTTGTTAAGCTGGGTGGGAGCATGTGGCCTCTCCGTGCAATTTGAATGCTGGCACTAATGGTCACTGCTGCTGTTTTTGCTGGTGATTCTGTTTGCTAAAGGAGCGTTACGAGCTCGTTGTGCAAGGAACTGACGATGAGAAATTGGTGAGTCCATCAGAATAAATAGCCAAACTGGTGTAGTAGCTTTCTGCACCTTATTTGTTTTCTTCTAAGTAGCGCTTTATATGAAAAAGGCAGTCTTCTCACCTCTCTCTTTTTTCGTATAGGCTCCGTCTCCTTAGTTTCCGTGTTTCACATCTCCTCTTTCTTTTTGCTTCTTTTATTGCTTTTGTGTGTCTTTCGTGTGTAATAAGATCTTGCTTTTCACTCGTTACCTTGTGTGCCTAACATTTGTTTGCATATTTTAAAAATATGTGTTGGAAGAAGCACGCTTGTGTATGTGGGTACGTATGTATATATGTTACGTACACACTCACATAAACGTGTACAAGGAAAATACATGTTTACTTATTTGTGCATATATTTAAACTCAACGCATATGAAGCTCTGCGGACTTTATATATTTTTGCGTTGCACCTGTTGTGTCTCTGGGTGAACTTGTATTTCTCTCACACATATGCAATATTTAAGCTCGCTCTTCCATCTCTCGTGTTCCTCCAGACGATAGATACTAAGTGGCAGAACTACGAATTTCAGTGCAAGCCAACAAGTCTCCATAAGGCTCCTTGTTATTCGGGACCCTATCACCACCGTCTGGACTGGCTGATGGTAAGACTGGTACAGGATGAGACACGGAGATGAAGTTAGAGGCAGATATATTGACACTGCCAGGATTAAAACAAAAACAGATGTGTAGAAGCAATGAATTCTTTTGTTCAAGGAGGCCTCTACCCTGCTGAGGTGGAGGAGAAAAAGCAGTAGCAGTATGCCTGCACTGCTGCGCTGATCAGTAGAAGCCCCATCCAAATCCGCCATATGAAAATGACGGCTACGTTTCCCGCACTTTGTTTGCAGCGCCTTGTGGCACTTGAAGAGAAACAGTCAGCACTCTCTCATCATGAGTGGTTTCCTAAATTCCTCTCAGCGTTACTTAAGGTAAGCTGCAACCACAGCTCGCTGCTGCTGCTCCCACGATTGGTGACAATGCTGCAGCTCTTTCAGTTACTTAGCGCACTAGGACTCCACATGATCATCCACACCCGCATCACCGGAGATTGAAACAGCACGAGCACCGGAATCGTTGAACGGGCCGTCGTTTACTGCCCGTATCGTGTATGTTGCTCATCTATCAATTAGTTGTTTTGAATCTGTGTCTGTTTATTGACTTAGAATAACTCATATGTGACGGGCCTCCTGCGCCACAATCCGTTTCGTGAGGAGCCTCCCACCCACATTCGAGTGTTGCGTGCGGAATATCACTTCACCAAGCGGAAGAGCGAGGGTTTGATTTTTTCAAACGGTGAAATAATATTATATCTCCCAAAGCGTTCAAAATAATAATATAAAGTGCAACTTAAGCGTAGGCATCTGTGCCCTGCTGCTTCGCTTTTCTGTTTGCCTTACTTTTCCGTCTATAAACTCTGGGTCCCTCTCCACTATACAAGCCACAGAGCAGTGTGCTTGGCATTTATCAACAACATTTGGGCATGTATATTTAGATCGCATAATTGACTGAGATATATGCCTTTGTAATATAGAGCGATATGAACACTAAGTATTCTTATATATTTCGATGCAGACTTTGAGCTATTTAGAATTTTCTTGCGGCGTCGTTTCTAGCGCTGAGACTTTGTGCAAAGGTAAAGGTATTGCGTGTGTCTATAAATCTTTATAGGCCCATGGTGGGAAATACGGAGAGGTAGCACTAAGGTCTTCATGGAGCCACATGAAGTCCCGGGGGCGCAGTCTCACTTGCAAAAGGTGCTGGCAGAGAGGGCAGAGCGGCGGCGGGTGGCAGAAGCGGCGGCAGCAGCGGCAGCGGCTGCGAGACGGCGGCGGGAGGAGGAAGAAGAGCTATGGCGAAGGGTCGTTGAGGCCAAGCGTGCTGCTGAGAAGCTCAAGAGGCAGCAGGAGGAACAGCAGAAACGAGAAAAAGAGCGACGGGAGGTGGAGGAAAAAGAGCGACGAGAAGCAGCAGCAAAGGCTCAGGCAGCAGCGGCTGAAGCACAAAGGGCCACAGAAGAAGCGGAGAGAAAGACAGCAGAAGAAAAGAAAAGGAAAGAGGAAGAAGCAGAGGCAGCAAGGAAGGCACAGCAGGAAGCAGCAGCCAAGGCTGAGGCAGAGCGGCGCGCCGTAGAGCTGGAAAACCAAAAAGAAAAGGAAAGACGACAAGAAGCGCAACGGCAGCAACAGGAAGCAGCAGAAAAACAGCGACACGTAGAAAAACTAGCCAAGGCCGGCGAACTACAGAGGCAAAGAGAGGAGGAAAAAAGAAGGCACGAGTTAGCAGCCGAAGAGGCCGAGCGCAGGCGGAAGCAGGAGGCGCAGCGACAAAAGGAGGAGCAGCAACGGCAGCAACAGCTGGCTGAAAGACAGGCAAAACTAGAAGAAGAACAAAAGCAAAAAATGGAAAGGATACAACAGTTACTTATCTCAATAACAAAGCAAGTACCCGGGGGGGTCCCTTTACGGGAAGCCGCTAGACTCTCTAGAAAAACACTCCACCGGGCTGCAGCAGCAATGCTGAAAAGCGAATAAGTCTCACCTACTCCTGCATAGATATTAGTTTTCTACCCAGCGTCTGCTGAGGTACAGCGGCACTAGGAATAGCAGAAATTGCAACTGTAGCGGCAAATCGCGCAAAGCCGTGACAGCGGATACCACAGGGGCGACACCAGCTGCCGCTACCGCGGGACACTAAGGATTCTCTATGGCAAAACAAGAGCAATACATAGTCTGTTGAGGTATGCGCATGGCTCTGCTGCTGTTGCTACACAGTAACACCCCACTGGAAACTGTGTTGACAACAACAGTGGGCTGCTGCTGCAAAACGCGAAGGGAATTCCCAGGAGCTGCGCTGGGCGTTTTGTGGCCCCCCTTATTGCGGGCCCTCCTCCTTGCCTTAGCTAAAAGAGGGAGAAGGCGCCGGTTAAATTTGATTTAAACTTCAAGACTATTTTAAGATGAGGTGACTGCCAACTTTGGCCCAGATCACCCTCAATGCGTGGGATGGTGGAACCCTGTCTGGTGTAGTGTGCTCCTATAGATCATAGGAATGAAGTCACTGTATTACTAGTACTGCTTGCGGTGTCCCTAATGCAGGGTATGTAGCATGAACTTTGACCAAGCTCCTGTAGACAAAAAGTAAAGGAATCAGTCAGCCCAAGGCACGCGCTGCTCGTTTCTTTTGTCTGTGGTCAGTTATTTTCTCGGCATTAAATTTAAAATTAGAAAACACAGAAGAACCATCCCTGTCGTCCGCCTTCAAAAATGCTGCTGATGACCGACGCTTCAACGGGGGGCTCGTTCCTGTGCGCTCAGCCCAAATTGCAGTAGGGATGACTGGCGCCCAACAGGCAGATCCTACTGCACCTGCTACATCTGCCGCTGCTCCTGTTGTTCGTGCTGCTGCTCCCATGGCTGCACCTGATCCTTCTAACGCACTTGTTGCTTCCGACCCACTAGTTCCTTCTGCTGTCGGGTTTCTCTCTGTTGCTGCTGTTGCAGTTGAGTTCAGGGTTGGAAACGGCCTTTCTTTTAGTTTGTGTGCATAGACGAGTTTGGTTCTGTGTGCGAACTTGGTCTTCGTGATGAGTTCTCTGCGCCCAGTGAGAACTGGAACCATATTTGTGTGTATTTCTCCGTCTCTTTTCTGTTTTTGTTGGAATGCAAACTGGGATAGGCTGCAGCCGGATACAGTGTTGATGGCTGTCTTTGTCGCAGAATGCACCACTCCCGCAGTGTCTCTGCAGCCCAGTTGTGCAGCGTCTGTCTCTGATTGTTTAAGCAACTGGCTTCCTGCTGTTGAGCTAAATACGCATGCAACAGCAGCAGCAGCAGGCATGTGGAACCCCTGGTGCTTCATATCCTGCATTAGGCGCTTTGCTGTCTTCACGCTCTCGTCTACTCTCAGCTGTTTATTGCAGCTGCTGCTTCTGATGCTGACATTGCTGACTGGTAACGTTGAGGAGGCAGCGAAAGCTTCAAGTGCATGCACTGCAGCTTCAGTGTCTGCAGCAGAAATTGCTGCTGCTGCATTAGGCTCCTCCTTTTGCAGAGGTGGTGCCGGCGGAGCTGTAGTAGGAGCAACAAGATCAGCAGCAGCAAGACGCCTCGCAATGCGAACAGTGACGCAAGTTTGTTTAGGTGGTTCTGCTTTAGTCTGTTGCTTTTCCTCTGTTTCCCTTTTAAGAGCTCGTATGGGGCCCCCAAATGCTTCCCCAGCTCCTGATTGTGCGATCTCCTTCGCAGCAGCAGCAGAAGCTGCTGCTGCATATTGTTTTGCTTCGATTTGAGCCTTTAGCTGCCTTGCCTCCAGTCCATTAAAAGCTTTTTCCTGACAGTCGCGGATCAACGCGCACTCGGCAGGGGACAACTGCAACAAAACGAACAACGCAGGCGGATATTTGTACAAATGCATGCGCGGACTTCATGAGGTGGATGCATCCTGGAGGTGTACCAACGTTTTCCTGTTTGTCTGGCATTAGCTGGATATTAACGACCCCTCAGCGCCTGCTGTGAAAAGAGCAGCTAGCATTTTGAGTTCTGCTACATCCGCCACTACTACTGCTGCTCTTGCAAATTAAAAGTGCACCCGCTGTTGTCATTGTTACTGCCGCTTCTGCTCATCTTGCTGCCGCTTACCGCTGTGTTTCTTGGCGCTCCAGTCCTCGGGTCTATGATGCCTGTGGCCATTTCGATAGCCTTTTCATCTTCTTCCTCGAAGGACGTGTCCAACCCAATGGCGGCCTCTCCCTAATAAATTTATGCGCAAATACGCATGTAAAAGTAAACGCATGCTTCAGTGGAGGCATAAAAGCTCTGCTAAACACTTAACTGCATGCACTAGCAAGCGCAGAAATGCGCAAGCGCTTGCAAATGCACTTCTTTCTAAAGCTGTGATCGCATTAAAAAGCGAAAATATGAGTCCAACATTTGTATTTAACATGGAGACCGACACAGGCGTGGAAGAGATGTTTGTCTCCAAAACATGAATTGGCATGGTAGTGTGGTCAGGCTACTTGCCCTTTGTCAGACCGCAGGCACCCATCCGCCAGAATAGTCTTTTATGTGCTTGCACGCAGCCTGCCGTGTGCGCACCACACCGATGAATATTGTTTGGTATGGCTAGTGCAAGCGTAGGCGTCAAATGTTTACCTGCGTAGCGTGAGAACGAATTAAGACAACACGCCTGGTCTGCGGGTCGAAGACTTTGTGAGTCATGAAAGTCTTCTCCGCCTCCAAGTGACCAGATACGACTTCTTCTTTGCCCTGAAGTGCAAGCAAGAGCAGAACTGCCTAGACTGCAGGAAGTTGGGGTGTCTCTACAATCGCACGGGTGGAGGGCTTGGGATGAGCGAGCATGTGAGGGAATTCACAGCTGTTAAACGTGAGCAGTTGAAACTTCTGTGCGTTGCTTACAGCTGGAAATCTAGAGGACCACTTTTTGTCGCGGCATAAAAAGTCTAAGACGCGCTTTAATGAACGCAGCTGAGTCACTAAACGGCAGGCGGTGCCAATGCCCATTCCCTGAGGATATGAACTATCAATGCAGCCAGCCAATCTACTAAGTAGAATGCGACCTCACCGGACATCACAGAAGGCGGACTAGCAGCTGCACGACAATAAAGTGGCAATGCAGAAGGCAAATTACAGTATTTTGATTTTGGTCATTTTTTGCATGCAGCGACTTCTGACTGACCGTGCAGTCAGCGTTTCGCACGTAGGCCTATCTATTGTTTGGACGCTTACGTTAATGTGCACCTTGTTGGTGTAATCGCAGCCTCCCAACACGCACATGGCCACAAATCGTTCGTGTGTCAAACTCTTCAGAGTCCGAAGAAGCTCCTGCAAAAAATATTGTGAACAATTCGGCCACGCAGCGGATAGGTCAAAGCAGAATTGAACGGTTTATAAATGAGACGAGATATTGGTCAATAGGAATACAAAAACGTTCATGAAATCCATGCGGGATTGGTACATGGATAAGCATGCATACTAAGCATCATACTACATACGTGGCAAGAAAACCTGAACTACTGCTTATAGTGCATGCAGAAGCGCTTCAGAAGATGTTTTGGCCTGTATCCACTTGCCTGTTGTTTGGCAGTTTTGTTGAGGTGTTTCTGCAGTTCCAATATGCAACTATCGTTTTCGTCCTGAAGGAAGGGAAGACGAATCACTTCGCATTTACCCTGTTTGTCCATCTTGAGCATCACCCTTTTGCAGCCGTAAGCCAAGAGGTCGCTGTCTTCAGAGATTGCGCTGTGCTGCGACACAGAAACAGATGCTGTTTCTTTGATTTTCGCTGTTTATATTGTCGTTGTTGCTGCTTAACTGCTCACTGTTCCCTCTGCTACACCGGTGAGCAAATTCTGGTGGGCAAAAGTGAGAAACACAAAACAATGTAGGGAAGCAAACTATTATAAAACGCTCCAGGCACACAAAGATGAACCCACACTGCACAACTGCATGCGGCATTCAAGAGAGGATAACAGACAATACAGGGAAAAAAGGTGCGGGGAAAACGGACAATTTGATTTGTGCGAGACAAATATGCCAGCTGAGCATCTGCTTCAAAAGGAGCAACAATGCACCGGATCCCGAGCTCACGGCAAGCAGCAATGACCTTGTCCACCTGCGCATGCATTCGTAGGAATCTGTGGAGCTGAGCATAAACCCCATGCCCATTCACCCCATATGGAGCACAACATTTGCCCATGGACTCAGAAACTCTTGGTGGCACAGCAAGCCTTTATACTAGCACATACAGTCCAGCGTCCAACGCAGCTTCTACAGTTGTGCACGTCCCAATCTGGCGCACATGTACCTACAGCTCCCTATGCATTTCATGTATATCGCAAGGTTGCGCAGTCGCACATGATCTGCGAAAAGTAGCCTAACAAGCTACAAGGACCACGCAATTTCGTGAAGATGTGCCACCACTGCGACTTTCATGTGCGTCGAGCTGTGTCAGTGCCGGGTAAATACCAGCAGCTCCTTAAGAACACGCATGAAGACTAATGATTTAGGTTGTGATGAATGCGTACTTGCCGATGTGCATGTATTTAAATTAACCCTTTTTGACCAGACACTCAATATGTCTATGCAAGTGCTCTGCAGTCGGCATGAAGTGAATAGAAAGTAGATGACTTGCAGACAACTCACCATAGCTGGCGTGATTGAAATACTCTGTGAACACTTCGACATCAGCTCCTGAAACAAAGCGAAATATGAAACGGGCGAGATGCGGAAAAGGAGCCGACTAGACAGGCAAGGGGCTGAGCGAGAGACTTACGAGCACCCACGTGTTTACCGCGGATGTCAAAATATATCCTTAATAGTTAGCGCACACAAGAATCGAGACGACAGTAAAAGGAGAGCAAAGAAGCAAAGTGGCACTGCGGAGCACCATTTAACACCGCCAGAAAAAGGAAGGATAACAATGAGAGATAGCAAGTGACTTATGAAGCAGAGCTACATTTTGCGTATACCCGAAGTCAAAAAATGATTAGGAAAATACAGAGAGGAAAAGACGGGAACAATGAGAGGATGCATTTTGCGTATACCCGAAGTCAAAAAATGATTAGGAAAATACAGAGAGGAAAAGATGGGAACAATGAGAGGATGGCAGATATGAGAGAAAGCGAGGTAATACAGACACTCCAAGACAGGCAAAAAAGAGAGTACCATCGAGCCGACGGGAGAGTAGAAGAACAGCAAGGCGTAATGATATGGATACTGCAGACAGCAACAGAGATGAAGGGAAGGCACAGAAGCCGCTAGTTGAGGCAAAGGCAACACAGAGAGACAGACTCTGCTGAAAAAGACTGCGACCTCATGAATAAGGGAGCCGAAGAAGTGCAGCAAAATGGCGCAGGCAGCACCAAGAGACAGGGACAGCAAAAATAGACAGCAAGAACGGAAGGAAGAGGAGACGAAAGGCAATAAGGAGAGCCAAAGGCAGCAAGGAGACGGGAACATGATAATAAGAGAGAGACAAAGTTCTTTGAGGGTCAAGTAGTGCCTTGTAGTCGACGGGCTGGTTTTGCTGTCTGCGCCTCAAGAGCTCCAAGGCCTCTTGCCGTGCCGCCTCTCTCCGGCTGAGTCGCAGAATTATCAAAACCCAGGACAGTGCAGAACACATATGCATGTAACATTGTACACGCAGAGGAGGCCTATTCGTGGTAGCTACCAAGAATGCATTAGATTAATCTTTTGCTAACACTTGTCTAATTCACAATTTGGGCATGCCGCGCAAACAGGTTATCGTTTTGGCACGCAAATACAGATGGCAATTTGTCTCATTACAAGTATTTCATAACCACGTACACACGAACACCTTAATACACTGTGGACTGTAAAGTGCATGGGCGAAGTCCCAGTTACGTAAAAGAGGCACGAAATCTGACGTCATATGGCTAAAACAGCAATACAGAGAACGCCTACCGATGGCGCTTCTCGTCTTCACCAGACTTGACGTCAATTCGACTTCCATCGAAAACTTGGGCCAAAAAAGCAAACGAAAAAGAAACGGATGCGATCAGAATCAAACGAAAGTACATAAACGAGTGATGAACCAGCACATGCATACGACACATATATAGGGAAGAAGGTAAGCATCGGGAAGAGTGTATTAAGAATAGGATGCCTGATAAGCAAAATAAATGACGGGCAAAAACTGCAGGCCTTAAACGCTTCTTTGTCTCGCTTTGTCACTGTTTGCTTTGTGCTGCTCTCTGCTGCCTGCTCATACATGCTTTTCTCCTTTTTAGCTTGTTTTATCTGTGCCCGCCAGTGCGACTGTTTGTCTCTGCCCCTATCCGTCTGCAGTCGTTTAACTATCTCTGTCTGTCTGCGCGTGCTCCTGTATTCCTTTTAGCGCGCTTTCCTCTTCTAAACTTCACTCATGTCTCTTTGTGTATTTGTCATTGATTACAGCATTGTGCATTTTTCTTTGGTCGTGCATAGTCGGGAGGTCTACTCCCGATTTTGTGAAGTAAGAGGTGCACAAGTGAATAAAGTTGTCTTTAACCACGAGCCGATAGCAACATAGTACAAAGAAAGCGGAATTGTATGCGGGAATGAGATGGGGGAGGAAGAGAGGCGTTGACTGATAGGAGCAAAAAGATACTTAAGGATAGGCGGGAAAAGAGAGACGCTCAGTGAAGGAGATACGCATACGACGAGAAAAGAGCGCAATGATGGAAGAAAAAAACAGCATTTAGAGGTTAAGATAAGGGAGGATAGAAGCACACATAACGCAGGACAAAGAGACACGAAGATGCACGAAATGATTCAGCCAAGGTAACAGTGTATATGAAAACCAACATATCTACTTTATACTCCAATATTTATAAACTACAAATAAGAATAGACGTTCGTTCTGACCAATCAGTGGAGTGACGCCATAGTACCGAAGGAGAGAAACCATTGAGATAAAAAAGCGAAGGAACCTGAACCCAAAACAAATGGCGTGAGCAAAGGTCGACGCAACGAAAACGGACGAATGTTAGGCGGAACATAGCTAGGTAGTCCGCGATGCGCAGAAATACACAAAACATATAAGGACGGAAACACGCCGCAAACAAGTGAATGTCAGAATCACAAACAAAAGCACGGAGTTAAACAAGAAGAGAAAAATACAAAGAGGAAAAGACAAGCAGAAGAAGAGGGGATGCGATGTACAACAAAACCAAGGGGCCGCCGACAGCGATTCGGGGCTTGGCAACTGACGGAACAAGTTAACGCGAGAACGTCATGACGCGATAAATAAAGAAAGAAGTTCAGGCATTACTTGTCTGTATCCTTTCCCTCTACCAGCTCCACAGCGCACGCAGCGGCCCCTCTGTGCATCCAGCACATGGCGTCCACACCGACCACCTGACCCCTACAGCTGCACGGATAGAAGGGACCACCAGAGAGCTTTCAATTCAGAGCCTAGGATTTTAGGCCGGAGATTAGGGGGCTTCTAGAAGGTTAGTTGGTCTGGTCTACGGGCATATCTCAGGGAGGCCCAGGCTCAGAGTTTGGTACTTTGGATTGAATAAATGTACAGCTGCCTGGCCAGTGAGGGCTTACTCTTCCACATGGCCAGGAAACGTGATGGGCTTGAGAAATTGCTAAGGCAGCGAAACGGGCAGACACAAGAGGATTGAAACAAATGGGAAATGAAACAAGTATGGCACGCACAAATGCAAAGGAAGCCTGGAAGTGACTCAAAGAAATCGACCAGAAGAAGAAAAAGAGCACGCAAACATGTACATATTTCGCTGAGGACTCCTACTGATGGATGCAGCTAATTCTTTGAAATGAGAAACTGCGTTACCAAAGCAGCAGACTGTGTTCATTTCCGCGTTTGCATGCTGCTTCCGTCTACGATGGCCTTTCCGGTGCACTTGAAAGGCTAACATATCCTCTGTCATCCTCTGTCACTCTAAGTTATTTATGGACTTAAGCTGATGTGTTTAAGCTGGTGAAAAGAGGAAGACAGTACCAGGAGGTTGGTGATGCCCATCGGCGCACAGCCGTGAGGAGACTGTGGGCGGGGAGGTGTGGGGAGGTTTGAAATGGCAAAGGAATTAAAACAAAATCGCCAAAAAAATAAAAATAATATACGACTATTATATTTGGACAGTTCTTCCTCCTTTTTCGAGCTGGGGGCCCATTGGGGCTGATAGTGTTCGGGTCGGTGGTGGGGTGGTCACCCGCCTCCGGTTCTCTTCGCCTTCTCCCGAGGCCTTTTGTTCTTACCGTTTTACGAAGTTACGCTGAATTTGCAATAGTTTTCTGCAAAACATTTAATCCGATATGCTGGCGCTAATTGTCCATTCCCGCGTTCCACGTGAGGAGTGCATTCGATGTGGATTTTGATGCAAGAACACACAGACCGTTGGATGCAAGGGCTTTTTAACACTTGCTTAGAGATATATCTAGTTGCTATCTAATCCGCGATAGCTGCAGCCAGCTAATGCGGCTATAAGCTGGTCCAAGCAGCTTTAGACATTCCCCAACTTTCCCTGGGTTGATTTGGTGTGGTGTTCGAGCTAGACCTGGACCAATTCATGAAAAAAATTGGCGGCATCATCACAACTACAATCAGAGAGCTGCGCTACGGTCTATGTGGAGCTCAATCTCGCTTAACAACTTGTGTAAAAGACCCACTCCGCCCAATGTCTTATCGACCCAGCGGAGAGGAAAAAGACAAATCTTAGCAGGTTGACGCGTTAAATGTACAGCCACAGTTCACAGAATAATAGCAGGATCATTATTCAGGACGGCTTAAAAGTGCTTCAAATACGAAGTCCCTTTTGAGCACGACTTTGCTAGGCGATTCAGGGCAGTTTCACTGCAAATGGGAAAACAGCCAATACATATTTATTGATTCCTGCAACATTTTAAATTATATGTAGCAATAAAAGCTGCTTTACAAAATGGTAACTATAAAACAATAATTCAACAAGAATACGTACTAATACTACGAAAGTGGTGAGCTGAGCTGCACCTGGGAGCCTCAGCATCCCACTTAAGATTTCTACTCAAGTGAAGCAAGGTATGCACATTAAATTTTTACCGCAATTCACTTCAAACTATACTGCGCTGAAATTGCAGCTGCCTTGCAGAACAAATCGACGCCGACACTTTCGGGCTTTCCCCGTGGAATGGGATTGCTGCGGTGTTCTTACGTCTCCTCAAGATCAGTTATAGCTGCTCTTATTATGCAGTCGCCTTTCGGCAGACGGAAAGGAACGAAAATGCTCCAGTCCCCTCCTGCTTTCGCAGGGCGGAGACTAGGCAGATGGTGAGATCACGTGGAACTCCTAAAAGCGGGAAACTGGGGAGGCTCTACTCTTCAATCATTTGAATTAATTTCAAGTGCATGTAATTGTCCATTGGTGAGCGGCTTATATCGTGGAAAGCAAAGCTTCCCAGTGAACCACTCAAGGAGACGCCGCGCGTGCTCGCCAGGCCTTCTGAAGCGGAGAGCCCGTTTTTGTAAAGGAGTAGTTGTTATTTTAGATGGTCTTACTCTATTTGGCTCTTCAGATTTTGGCCTGCAAGTAGGTGCAGTGCCGCCCTGTGCCTCTACAAGGCGGCACGCGACCTTCCGCCGACGTTGTGCTCGGCCGTGGGCCACGGGCATGGGCAGTGCCTTTCTTGCACGCACTTTAATGTTTCCCACCGTTTTAACTCGCTAGATGACCTTAAATAGCATTAATATACACATAATAAAGAGTTTAATAATAATTTATGGTCGTCTAGCCTGGGAGCGTGCTGCTGCATATGGCATTGGTAACTGGCTGCCACCTGAGCCGCCTGTGTGTCTCCCACAGCAGCCGCAAAGCTCGCTAGAGTCTGCGGCCCTTCTGTGTCTTCGATGTGTATTTGATTTTTGCGTCTCTTTTTCACCTGAACGCATCTTGGAAGCCCCCCAGACGGGGCGTGCCTGTGTGTTGCTCGCCTGCTGAGTCGGCGGCGGTGGGGCGTGGCTAAGCGTTGTGCTGTGTCCTGTGACTATTCATTGGGCCCCTTGGGGCTTCTTCAGGCTTTCAAATTGGTTTTAACGTGGTTTTTGACAAGCTTCCACCCTGGCTGCGCAGCAGTGTTCTCCTCACGTCGGCAAAGTGACCCTTGTATGTATGTACCGCTCTTTACAGTATAGCTTGGTGGTATTCCAGCTAAACTGCAGCCAAATTTTGTCATTCGCTTTATGAACTTTGTCTCGAGACAGACAAAAGCTTGAAAAAAGGCAGCCACACTGGCCCTTTGCCACCAATGTCTCGGCAGCCAAGCTGTCTCCTGTCATGTCTCCTGTCATCTGAATCCAAACTTTTCATTGCTTGTTGGTTCTGTTCCCTCTAGAAGCCTAGATGTCTCTTTTCTGCGTTAGTCAGCCCCGAGCTAAATAGGCGACCGGCGAAAGGGGATGTATTCGTGGCCTCACTGCAGGCTGCGTGGTCTTTAATGCTTTGTCAGGGCTGCTGGCGATTGTTTGTGCTGCCTCTGTAGCACTGAAGCTTCTATATCTGCTTTCGTTGTCGCCAAAACTCAGTCATCTTTTCAGATGCCATGAGTCAGGGTCCCAGACACGGGCGTTCTCTGCCTCAACGCTTTTGCTTAGGCCAAACGACTACACAGCCTCCACTTCCCTCCTCAGGGGCTCTCACGGGCCCGAACTCCCCAGACAGTAACACAAAGGCCATGCTAAGCCGCCAGAGAGCCAATGGAAGTACCTGTAGCCATGTTGAGCTAAGGCAGGGACCACGAGAACCTCTTGAGGAGAACCGAGGTAGACAACCAGAGCCAAAGCCCGACATGCCCCTCTTTGATCTATCGAAAGGCATTCAGACCTCCCGTTCATTTGCAATGAAAAACTCTACAACAGTTCATCGGGTTTCATCTTGGGCAATCTCCAGGATGTTGAAGGAAAGCAAGCGCCCAGGAGCTCCCAGAAGGCTTTCGGAGCTTCTGAAACTTTTAGGGCTATCGCTGGTCTTCACCTACTGCGTCCTCTGCACGCAAGCAAAAGATGAAGAGAAGTGGAATGAGCAAACCCCAGACTGCCCCCTAATGGACCCCCGGTGTCTTCTCAATTTCACTGTGGAGGCCCCCGACTACTTCTATCGTAGACGACATGAGGCCCCGGCCTTCCCAATATCTCTGCTGCCACAGCCTCAGCAGCGAGAGGAGCAGCACAAGTTGCAGCAGCAGCAGCAAAGTAAACTAAGAGACAGACAGACCTTGGAAAAGAAGGCTTCAGGGAAAATGTTGACCCAATCAGAAGTATTTGAGTTCGCAGTGCGGCGGCTTCAAGGCATTGGGGGTCTATTCTCTCAGCGGCAGGGGGCCACTGGTTCATCCGGGGGGTCTGACGGGGGTGGTGGCCGCCGCCGGCAGCAGCCACAGGGCACTCTTTCTCTTGAAATGGCAGACCCTTTGGACTCCGGTGTTTCTCGGAGCCCTCGACCTTTGCTGGAAAGCAACGGGTTGATTTGTGAAGACGATGAAAGAGTAGAAGATTTCGGCGTAAAGTGTCGGCTAATCGCCCGATCACTTGGGGGTCGCTTGGGCTGCGAGAAACGTCTTATTGATATATCCCCAGACGGAAGGCTCCCTGCAAACATTCCTGCCTTCAGTAGGGTGGCTGACGCTTGCCCCATGACCTGCGGCCTTTGTGAAGAATGCGCCCCAGGGTGTGCCCTTTGGTTTCTCGGCAACACCCTCTGCGATGAAGTCTGCAACAACGCAGCCTGTCAGTTCGACGGAGGAGACTGCTGGAGTGCAGATTGCGTCGTCGGGCCTTGGGCTGAGTGGTCTCCCTGCAGTGTCACATGCGGTGGACCCGGCACTGAGCGCAGGCGCAGGGAGGTGAAGAGCAGAGCAAAGCAAGGAGGAGCGCCGTGTCCCAAATTGGAGGTATGCTGGCAGTTTTTAGTGGCGTATGTCCCTCAGCAGACATACTGCAAGAGCAGCAACAACAGCAATGTAAGCAGCAAAAAGCAGCGTCCATAGCTTATTTTACTAGCAAACGGCATTGGAACAGCATCCAGAGCTACGTGGGTATGATTCGTAGACTCACTCTGCTTGTAACTAAAGCCTCACACGTCACATGAAAGTGAGCTTTAAATTGCCCCTAGACGCACGGAGACAGGGCGAGGCAGGTGGTTGGCCACGAAAGATCCACCACCGACGCCCGACGCATTATCCTGGACCGGGATAGGTTTCGGAAGAGACAGAGAAGATCTGTGTTTTCAAAATAAGATATATGAGATAGTTCTTGCACTGCATCATAGGCTGTAATGAATGCAGCTTCTGCGTTGTATTTGGTGGTCAAGAAAGAGGCTGCATTTGGTCTATAAGGCCTGCAGCACCAGCATTCCTAGCCGTTGAGCACTTGGAGTTTTGTAGAGGCCTACCGGTTGTATTTAGTACGATTTGGCTCGTACCGCGCAGGACAATGGAGCTTTGCTTACCGCCCTTAGCACGCGTCGCCCGCGCGCATTTTCATTTGCTCGTGTATATTAGTGGGCTCGAGGCTTATTGTTTGTGTATTTCTCCTGGCATTTTCGCTCCTTATAGGTATCTTTGACCTTCGTGTTTGGTTTTTCCCATTATGCAGGAAACGCGCCAAGGCTGCAACGCTAACGTGCCTTGTCCTAGTCACTGTCAAGTGGGCGCGTGGACGGAGTGGTCGGCTTGCTCCCAGTCATGTGGACCAGGCTTCAGTGTGCGGGAGCGTCCAGTTTTAAAGGAGCCTGATGAGGAAGGCGAGGCCCACACCTGTCTCCCTTCAGCATCTCCGATACTATGCCTCTCTCATTCAGTCTGACTAAAACTTGGCTAAATTAGGGCTCCCGAAGGGGATTAGCTGTAAGAGTCTACCCAAATTGAGGCACTGTAGACGGTTTAATAGAAACAGTGCTTGCATGCAGAAGCATCGGTTGCAACTTTGCTCCTCTTTTCATATTACAGGCCAAGAGTGCCCCGAGCTGCAACAGGAGCGCCGCTGCTACCTCGCCTCTTGCTCTTCCGACTGCGCGGTAAGCGAGTGGACGGAGTGGTCTGCATGCGGGGCTCCCTGCGGAGGAGGAAAGCAGACGCGGCAGCGTAGCGTCTTGTCAGCCCCTGTAGCGGAGGGCCAAAGGTGCCCAGAGCTGCTGGAGACAAGAAGCTGTAATACATTTTCGTGTGACGGCGGCTGCAACTTGGGAGACTGGGGAGAATGGAGCGAGTGCAGCAAGCCTTGTGAGGGCGGCACCAAGACCAGAACCCGAACAGTGGAGGCTCTGGAGGCCGATACGGACTGTCCGCCCAGCACGCAGACCGCCCCATGCAATTTACACGACTGCGGTGAGAGCTCAGTTCGAAGGCCTATTTTGTTCCCGTCTGCCCCTCTATAGAAGAGATTTGTCGCATCAAAGCTCATTTTGAGGCCGTTTGCCTCTACGAGCCGATGTGTCCAAACAACGGCAAAGAATGGATTTAAGCGGCTGGTGGCCATCACCCACCACCATTGTGTAACGCTCAAGTCTCGCAATATAGTCTTGCATCTTCTACTGTTTGCCATGCCTTCCCGTACATAACTGTCTCCGACTGCCTTCAACCACTCCGTAGCTTCTGCTGCCTCGTTTGCTTTGTGCTAATGCCACTGGCTGTTGCCTTGAGGAGTGTTTGGCTGAGCGTGTCGTCTGCATTTTTGCCATTTAGCTGTTGACTGCGTCGCCTCTGAATGGAGCGCCTGGACGCCCTGCAACGTCCTCTGTGGGGTGGGGACGCAGCGGAGAATACGCGAGGTGCTGAAGGCACCCAGGGGGGCTGGCGACCCTTGTCCTCCTCTTGATCAGCTCAGACCCTGTGACCGAGGCCCCTGCAGGGTTGACTGCCTCCTTAGTGAGTGGTCATCGTGGGGGGAATGTTCGCATCCCTGTGGTTTGGGAGAGCAACGAAGGACCCGACAGGTCTTGCAAGCCCCATCAGAAACAGGAAGTCCCTGCGGAGCTCTTGAGGAGTTGCGGCCCTGCGGCGGGCATTGCCCGCCCAAGTGTATACTCAGCGACTGGACAGAATGGGCCTCCTGTGGAGCCCTGTGCATGCAGGTGGGCTGCTGTGGTCACAAGACTCTATTTTTTCGCCCTGTAGCTGTGTAGAAAAGGCTCCACAAACTCACTACCGTTGCCTGCGTATGAAGCCTTGTGGTACGGTGAAGGCTAGCATCACCACCGGCAGCCGCAAATATGATTAACTGCACAATCCTTTCTGCACGTGAGAGATGGTAGTGAAAGGGCGCAAGGACTTGTAGGACAGAATTCTAGTCCCAACAAAAACAAAATGAGATGATGAAGATAAATTCACTAGACGGTGAAGGTGATGCTCACGGACAAGCCTCTGACACCCCTTGTAGAAATTAGGCACAAGTGGAGTTAGCGAACTAAAGCCGTGGCGTGTTTGGTTGCTGTCTGTTAGCAGGCTGGAAACACCAACCCTACCACAACACGCAGCCGAGTGGTGCTGCTGGAGGCCCCCGACTGCCCGAGCCCCGCGAGCCTGACAGAGTCTGTGCTTTGCTCTTCTCTTGGGTTTCGTTGCGATGTGGACTGCCAAGTTGGGGCCTGGTCTCAGTGGTCTGCATGTAGCAGGCCCTGCGGGGGAGGCATTCGCCGTCGTACCCGCGAAATAACGCGCGTACCCCAGGGGAACGGCAAAGTGTGCGGAGATTTGGCTGAGGAGAGGCCTTGTGCCACCACTCCCTGTGAGGCCTTGGAAGGACAAGCAGTGACGGACTGTGTTTGGGGGGAGTGGTCAGCTTACGGGCCTTGTGATGCCACCTGCGGGCCGGGTAGGCGGCGTTCTACTCGTGTGGTCCTTGCATTCCCCAAAGATGCAAGTGGCAGAGTCCTACAGCACCTGTGCCCTGATTCAGAGAGGTTCGAGGCGTGCCAAGGGCCCCCATGCCGTAAGAACATAATGAAATGAGTTGCCATAAAACACACAATCACCTGGAGGGAAGATAAAGTTGGAAGATCTCTCTGTGCACTCCCTCAACCGAACAATACATTCGCTATTACATGCAATACCCTGCGTAGTTCAGTTTTCCTTGATCATCAGTAGAGCTACCATAACTCTCTCACATCTGATGCTATAACTGCGCCTCTCTTGATTCATACCTCTTTATCTATGTGGTCGCAGCGTTGGACTGCCAGGTAACTGCCTGGGGAGCTTGGAGTAGCTGCACCGCCACTTGCGGCGGCGGCCAGCAACAGCGGCAGCGATCGGTGGTCAGACAGCCCGCCAACGGAGGCCGAGATTGTCCAAACCTGGCCGAGACGCAGATATGCGGATCATATCCGTGTCGTAAGCAGCACAACAGAGTTGAGGGAAATAGTCTGTGGCGAATAGGCCACTGAGATGAATCCATTTAGCGGCTGCGGCGGCAGTCGCACGGAGAGGCACAAAGACGAGCATATACCAAGATAAGCACAGAATGGCCTACTAAGAACATAGCATAGATAGGCTGTCCAAATATTGACCAAAAACAAAAGTGACAGTGAGGGCCTAGCATTTTTGCTTGTCCTGCATCCAGTCACAAGACTACTGCTGATAAAATTTCGACCTTGAATAAATTGACGCCATCGCTTTTGTGTCGCGTTTGTTCGTTGTTGCAGCGACGGACTGTGAGATGTCCCCTTGGAGTGAATGGTCAGCGTGCTCTGCTGTTTGTGGAGAGGGAAAGACATACCGATCCCGGCGAATCCTCTCAGCTGCATCAGTAGATCCTCCCGGGTTATCCTGCGGTCACACACGCGAAGAGGCCGTTTGCTTTTCCCCTGCAGGCCCATGCCCTTCGGACTGTGTGCTAGGTAACTGGAGTGAGTGGTCAGAATGCTCAGCTCTTTGTGGGGGCGGCACTCGACAGCGCTTCAGGAGCGTGGAGGCATTTGAGATCGGGGGAGGTAGGCCCTGTAGCGGCAGAAAGGAAGATGCAGAGGCTTGCAACTTACAACCTTGTGAGGCCAACTGCCCAGTGAGCGAATGGAGCGAGTGGAGCGAGTGCTCATCGCCTTGTCTCCCCCCAGATGGCAGCGAAACAACCCGGCGTCGCTACAGAGAAATCCTACGCGATCCCCCAGCCCTCGCGAGGGGCCTCTGTCCTCCGTTGGAAGAAGTACAAAGGGGATGCAACGCAGATATTCCGTGCCCTGTGGACTGCGCATACACCCCATGGACGGACTGGGGAGAGTGCGTGGGAGACTGCGACGTGGGGCATCAGCGAAGAACCCGACGGATCCTCTCAAAGGAACAGTTCGGGGGAGAGCCGTGCAAAGAAACAGAACAGACGGCGGACTGTGCCTTGAATACACCTTGTATAAAGGATTGTCTCCTTAGCAGCTGGTCTGAATGGGGGCACTGCAGCGCCACATGCGGAGGTGGCTACAAGCAAAGGCGCAGAGAGGTGGGATGTAAAAGCACTCGTGGAACTCCCTAATACCTTAAAAAACAGATGACATGACTTTAAAGCTGACGCAGCCTGTAAAAGCGTCCATTGTCTACTATGTTTTGGGGGCGCCAGAAAGGGGCATTTGATAATTCTTCGTCCCCACATGGGCCGTGTTTCCTGAGCAGCAAGTGTTACCTCTCCCATTTGTGCAGGTGCTCGAAACCCCCGTGAACGGAGGCGAGCCCTGTGGATCTCTGGAAGAGTTTGAGCCTTGCGCCGAGTTCAGTTGCTTCGGCTCTGACTGCAAAGTGTCTGAGTGGAGCGAGTGGGGTCCCTGCAGCAAGGAGTGCGGGGGTGGCATTCACACTCGAGAACGACGTGTTCTGTCTCCTCGCACTGGCCACGGTGCCGACTGCCCTGAGCTGCAGCAGCGCCGCGGCTGTGCCCTTCACCGCTGCCCCGGTGTCCCCTGCGACGACAGCCCTGACGTGCCTCTGCTGACTGGGGTGGAGTGCAAGGTGCTGCTCGCCATGGGATGTCATCGACGACTGCAGGAGCTAGCCGAGGAAAACAATCAGGTGTTCCCTGAGGACGTGCCCCCTGAGGTGCGGGTGAGCGACGCGTGCCCCAAGACATGTGGCGTTTGCGCCGAATGCTCGCCCGGTTGTCAGCTTAGAGACCTTGGCAACAGACACTGTGATGAGCCCTGCAACAATGAGGCGTGTCAAATGGACTTGGGAGACTGCGGGGGTGATTGTGCACTTGGCCAGCTGCCTCCAGGGCTTAGGTTGGAGCCCGCTACTTCCATGATGACGCAGGGGCAGACCCTAATTGCCAGCTGCGCTGACCCGGACATGCGGCTGTCTCCTTTCTCTTCTCTAAGGCGCCTGGCGGTCATTTGTTCAGGCAAAGGGGAATTCACGCTTGAGCCGCCTGACCTGGCTTTAAAGAGAGACGAAGAAGATGCCTTATTACTCCCTGCGTGCTCCCCAGATCCTTGTCCCTTTATTTTGGTCAGCGGCTTCACAGGAGATGCTGGCGTTTTTAATGGTGTTTACCTTCGGGGAGACCCGAACGGCAGCATGTCTCGGTTCCTGCAGGACACATTGAGCCCTACAGCCCATTTCCTCTGGGCACAGGAGGCGCCTCCGAAAGGAAACAGACTTAAAAAGCAGCTCATTTGGCGCATCACACAATCCGATCCCAACACAGGAGCCCCAAACTCTGGTCTCACGGCAGCAGCAACTAGCGGGGAGTGCGCAGCGGAAACTGCTAGGGGAGATGCCGCTGTCGGATGTACGGACAGCTGGGAGGTGGGCCGTTCTGGGACAGAAGGCCCTAGTAGAACCCAGCGTGCCTCATTTAAATGTATTGATGAAGAAACGCGCATGGAGATTGAAGCCCAGCAGCTGGCGCCTGAAAATTCGGATGAAGAGGAGGCTGTGACACCAGCAATCCCAGTAACAATGGTCGCTGGAGTGGAGATGGTGTGCGAGGACCAGAAAGAAGTTCAGGAGAAGTCTGGTAAGACATGCGAGGCTCTCAAGAAGATGCTTAAATGCGACTTCCTGTTGACTGACGCGGGGGTTGATCTCCCTTCCTTCTTGCCGCCGGATGCAACGCTGGCTCTTGCCTGTCCCCAGACCTGTGGCCTCTGCAAGCAGTGCGCTCGAGGCTGCCCGCTGTGGTTTCTTGGTAACAAGCACTGTGACAAAGCCTGTAACGTTGCTTCCTGCCAGTTTGACAGAGGAGACTGCAGTTCCGAAGGTCAGGTGATCGTTGATCCCGAGATAGAGAGGGAATCCAATGAGGGAGATGAGGAAGAGACATTCGTGACCCTAGAACCAGTCAAGCCCCATGAACAGGAGCAGGAAGACGACGAAGAGCTAGACCCCGCTACAGCCTGTGAAGATGACCCTCAAGTCAAAGCCATGGGATTCACTTGTAAGGTCCTCTATGCTGTCGCACAAGATACACCGGAGGGCTGCAACGCCCGCCTGCAAGACTTAAACCCTCACGAAACCCTTCCACCTGGAGTGCCTCCCATTACAAGAGTCAAAGATGCCTGTCCAAAGACCTGCAGAGCCTGCAATGGTAGGGCGATATTACTGTCACTTGGAGTTCCTCTCACTGGAAATCAAGATGAGTGACCCAAAATTGCCCAAGCAAATGGCTGTTTGCCTTTGCAGTTCCCTATTCTTTCCGTAGTGTATAGATAGCTTTGTTCACGAAGCAGATAATGAAAGTGGTTTCAAAACACTGGAAGGATTTGCTTTTAACCTCTCTTGTTTGTCCTTCTAGACCCTGATAGATTGCGGCGCCCTGGAGTTCGCGCAGCAGACTCGCAATCTTGCCAAGACGATCCGATGGTGGCAGAAATGGGCTACAGCTGCAAACTGTTGTTGGCAGTGGCTGAAGAGGAAGGTGAAGGCTGTGAAGCAAGACTCATAGATCTCAAGCCCGACCAAACGCTGCCGCCAGGGGTCCCACAACAGACAAGGGTTAAGGATGCCTGCCCTAAGACGTGCAATGCATGCGATGGTACGCCGGCAGTGTAAGCGGTATACAATGCTGCTTCGTGGTCTTAGCTTACCTTCTATCTTCAAGGTTTTCTTTTATCTCTCCAGCCTTTGGAAGCTCCATTGTCTCCGGCATGTTACGTGTTCGTGGTGTGTAAGATGCGCCACGGTCTTACTGCGTAGCGTGGGCCTTTCCTCTAGCTCATGACAGCCTGTTTTGAGCATATGGTGTAGTGGCTGCGAAGCCGAGCAGTTAATGTGCTAATCTATAAACTTGCATTGATCAGGTAATACTGAGTAGCACCCCCTGTTTCCTGGGGACAGAAGCCTACGGAGGATTCGAAAGCAAAGCCTTCATCCTCATTTCTCGCTCCTGACCTGTATGTCTGGTCGCAGACCCGACGAGATTGCAGCGGCCCTCAAGAAGTCCTGGTGCTGCATGTACGGACTTTGAGTTTGTCGGAGAGGCTGGCTCGTCCTGCAAACTGCTGTTGGCCCTTGCACAGTCCCAGGACCTGGGCGGTTGTTCCGCACCCCTTTCTGCCTTACTTGAGGAGAAGCATTGGCCTCAGGGAACGCCATCAGATGTTACGCTTGCCGACGCCTGTCCCCATACATGTGATTACTGTGAAGGTAAGTGAAGCAGGGGAGCAGCAGAAGCAGTACTCAAGGCAGCTGCAGCAGATTGGCGGGGTCTTAGAAAACTGAGCTCTTCAATATAATGGAAGGATATATCAGGAGCGATGGCTAAGGACTCTTATATGGTGTATCCGGGTGTGCAAAAACAAAATCCAAAACCCTTCGCTCTCACACCGCTTCCTGAGGGCTAGTTTTAGCGCATTACATGTCCTTTACTGTACTTTGCCTTTCATGTCCCGCAGAGTCAGTACTAATGCGTCTGCGGCCCCATGTGGACGAGGAGCCGAGTTGCCTTGGCGGCTGCTGCGACAACAAACTCGTGGAGCAAGAGACAGGTATGCCCCGCTGATACAGCAGAATCTTGTTTCCTCCGTACGGGACACCAAGCCAAACTCCTGGGTCTGCCTCCTCTTTAGTGAGGCTGTTGAGCATAGTAAGGCAGACACAACTGTTGAAAGACTCCTTTCCCCTTTCAGGCTACACCTGCCGACAGATCAAGGATTTCTTAAACGGGGACTGCTCCGTAGAATTAGAATCACTTTCCAGTACGCCACTGCCCCCCGAAGTTCCGAAGGGAGCAACTCTCCGGGATGCTTGTCCATACACCTGTGGAGCTTGCCCAGCTCAACAATGTGTTGACAATCCAATGGTGAAACAAATGGGCTACTCGTGCGAGATGCTCATTGCGGCAGCAGAGGGTCGGGGAGGCTGCGAGGCTCTTCTAGTATCTCTTAGCGGAGACGCTCTCCCAGCCGGGGTCCCTCCTACAACGCGAGTCCGGGATGCATGTCTCAAATCCTGTAACGCCTGCCCTCCCCTGTTTCCTGGGTCTAATGAAACGGAAGGAACAGCGACAACAGGCGGCGCAGCAGCGGCTACTCACTGCTTTGACGATGGCCGCCTGCCGCAGTTGGGTTATTCTTGTGCAATGCTTCTAGACTTTGCAAGTAAGGGATGCGAAACAACTCTCGGCGAGCTGCTGCCTCAGTCTTTGTCGCTGCCTAGCCACCTGCACCGCCACGACATGATCAAGGACTTCTGCCCCAAAACATGCGGGCTTTGTGGAGACCCTCTAGGGGTTGGAGGAACAGGAGACACCGCTGGAAGGAGAAGAAAATGCAGTAACAATCCAATGGTTGAGAGGGCTGGACTCAGTTGCAATCTTCTCGTTAAGGCATCTCCGCTTGGCTGCAATGCCAAGCTGGTAGATCTCAGCGACGACCCGCTTCCCCCCGGGGTCCCTCCGAGCACCACCGTGCGGGATGCGTGCATGCTTGATTGCGGAGGCTGTATAGACGTTCCCACTTGTTTTGATGGCTTCCAGAATGGAGATGAAGAGGGCATTGACTGTGGCGGTCGTTGCAGGCCCTGTGCCCCCTGCGATCCCTCGCCCCTCAAGGCCCTAGGTGATGGCGTTATCCAGGAAGGAAAAGGCACCGCTCACGGTGCTACCCGTCGGCTGTCGTGCCGTGCAGATTTCGTGCGCGTGGCTGGAAGAAACGGAGAAGAAATCATCTGCCAGGATGGAACGTTCAGCAAACCCAAACTCCGATGCGAAACCAGAGCTGTCAATGTCCAGTATATCAAGGCGTTCATAAGGAATGCAGGAGTAAGCGTGCTCAAGCTCACGCAGATGCTGTATGAAGAAGAGCTGTATTTTGGCACCGCAGACAAAATTTCCAGCCATAAGAGCCCATCAGTTTAGCGCTTTTATCCGTCAAACCTCCAGTATGATCATCCCGCGAGACGAATGTTGAAAATGGGCACGGACAGTAATGAGCGTCTCCTACAAGGCGAAAAGTGTCGTTCTTCTGCACTGCACAGGCTGCGGCCCTTCATATCTCTTTCCAGTTTTTACGTGAGTGGAAGCCGCGTGGCCAATATAAGGGCTGCTGTTGCTGCTGCTATGTGTGGGGAACATTACCTGTGCCGCAGGACCTACAGTACGGAGCTGTCCCTGCTTTGTTTGCTGCATTCTCCTCGGCGCTGAGAGTGCAGCCTCCAGACGAGCTGCGGCTGCTGGCGGTTGGCCTTGATCGGCGGGATGGTGGCGGCAGAGCCTCTTTAGTTTGTGAGGATGACCCTCGTGTTGCCGAAATGGGTTACAGCTGTTCTATGATGGAGGCGTTCTGCGACTCTAAGCTACACGACCTGGCTGCAGCCCAGAAAAAGCAGCTTCCAAGCTGGCTACCAAAGGATGCAAAGGTCAAGGATGCATGTAGGAAAACATGCGGGGCTTGTGGTAGGTTTAAAATTGTGGAATTACAAAAGCCTTTACCGATTGATTCTGTTCTGCGCTGCATCTTCGCACAGGCTATCCCCCAGCCATTCAGCTCCAAAAAGATTGAAACTATCACGCTGGGCTAAGCTAAGCTTGCCCGTATTCGTGCCTTTCGCCCATCTCTTCTGCCACTAAAACAATCGAACATTTTTCCCGTGCGAGCTGTCTTTCCTTGTTTCTATAGATAGCCGTCGTCGCCTTCAGGCTGTTTCGGGCTCTCCGTTGTCTTCTCTACCATTGCTTATCGACGCGGGGGTTGTGTGGACTCGAACAGCTGTCCCATTTTCGAGCATGCTGACAGATGACCTCCCCGAGCGGTTCCTTGCGGCATTGAAACAACAGTTTATACAGCGGGGGGTGACCCTGGTAGATCCTACGGACAAATCCCTTGTCTCAGCTGCTACTGCGCTCACGACCCGCCCTTTTGCGTTTGCCATTGAAGGAGTAGAACAAAGGAAGTTACCTGCAGCCTTATGGGACGGCGGATTTGGTTCATATTCCCCCGCTTCACATTCCAAGGCTATTTTTGCAGCTGCTGGGCTCCCCATACCTTCGTCTCAATCTCTAGAGCTGCCTCAGCTTCTCGACAGGGAAGGAAAAAGGCCGGGTCCCCCTTTATATGCCATAGTGGATTACTCATTCGGAGAAGAGGCTCCTGTGCTCCTGCCCCTCCCACCCGGTGTCAACAACCTTCGTGGCGCATGCTTTGACCCGCTAAGCTACAGAACTGACGCCAACAGCTGCTGCGGCCTTCAAGAAGAGCTTCAGGTATGTTAGTGCATGCTGTCAGCCTGCACGTGACCGGGAATTTCCTATTAGGCTTCGAATTCTAGGTGATCCTGGTTGCTGCGAAAGTACATGCTGCTGATACATTGAAATGGATAATTTTTGTACGGGCTAGTGCGTTCTATATCGCCAGTTGCGAATATACAGCATTTGCAGATGTTACCAGAATCTCGCGCTCCTCTGGCTCTGCGCAGCTTCTTCTTGACGGACCATGCGGCGCCCTGCTCTACGGTCGGCGAATGTCACAAGAAACGGTGGCTGCCTTCTGCGAGAAGCCCGTGGAGGGACGGTATTGCTGGGCCTCTTTTCTTGCCCGCGTGGACGCTCATAAACAGCGCGTTGGGGCCGCATGCAACCTTGTGCAAGCTGTAGAGGCCGTAGCTGAGGCATGGTGCTACAGGGACCCTATTGGTGACCCCGGCAAATACTGCTTCGCCGCAGTGGAAGAGGCACTGGAGGCAGCAGATCTTCGCGCCTTGGGTTCCAGAACATCAAGTCAACTTGATGAAATTTGCGGGGAAACTAGCTGCTTTAGAAGCAACCTGAGATACCTCGATAATATGACATTGCTCCAAACAGCTTGGCAGCTCCTTTATGTACCATCGGAGGAAGCAAAGCCAGAGGACCTGTTCGTTTCGTCACCTCATGTTCCTGGAACCTCTCGAAGGCTCCCCGCAGCCGTAATAGCTCGGCGTCTACACTATGGAGTGGCAGCAGACTCTAGTGAATCCAGAAAGGGGTTCTACCATCATAATCGCCGCCTCGTAGATGCTCGCGAGAGGGTACAGCACCAACTGCAGGCAGCAGCCTGGGCCGCAGCTGTTTTCAGCGGTTTGCAACATCACATTGAGACAAACACTAGGTTGCAGCGGCCAAGAGGCCCTTCCAGCGCAAACGGAGCCCCCAGAAGGCGACTAGGTAGCTTATCGAGGTTCCGGGGACCTCTGACTGACACGCTTGAAGAGGGGCTTAACCTAGTGTGCACTAAAGTTGAGAACGACTACTGTCAACAGACTCTCGTCCTTCTTGCCCAAGAGAGCCCTATAAGAACCCCGTCTCTACTTTTGGAGCCCTGTGCTAGCCGCTGCTTCGTGCCGCTTACCGGAGCGGTTGGTGCGATAGTCGAGGCATACGGAGAAAGGCACAGAGACCCGTGGCACTCTCTGCTGGGCTCCGTGATGAGAGCCTATGGGCGGTTCTACTGTGTTAGGAACGAAAGGGGAGATTTCTGTGGGAGACACTTCTTCGACAGATACAGAGCTGCTAACCCACACAAAGTTGCTGCCCAGGGGCTAGAGCTGCCGCTTCCTGACTGCCGGTGTCCCCAGTCCTTCCTCCAGGTGAGTCATTACGCAAAATGTCTGCTCCTCAACGCTAGTTGTTGGCAGATGAGAGGCATCTGCATCTGCTTTGTGCGCACAGGATGGTCAGTGCGACCCTGAGTGCTTTAATGAAGCTTGTGGGTGGGACGGTAAGGATTGCCTCCCTTCATCAATGTTTGCTCAACTGCATGCCGCCGTCTCATCCCTAGTGGAGCCCACGTGCAGCCTTTACCACCCAGATTTTGAGTGTGGAACCAAATGCTTCAAGCAGTACGAGACAGCTAGAGGACTGGGCGGGAGTGGCTGCTGCCTAGGGATGGGCCTTGATATTTTAGGAGCTGTGGCAGCTGCTGAGGCCTCGCATCCACTAGGAGAGATTTCTTGGAAAGCTCGAAGGACTGTAGCCTTTGCAGAACAAGTCTGCGGAGCTTCAGCAGATCGAACATGCAGCCTTGGTGAGCCTAGGCCACTGCTCCATGTTGAGCTACGTGTTGTTGGACTCAATTCTCACGTCACTTTAACGGACGCAGGAAAAGTTGATGAGATTTTCAGAGCCCTCAGCACAGCCCTCACAAGAAAGGTAGGGCTTGTGGAGAGGGACGTAGCTCGACATTTCGCTAGGGCAGATCCACGAGGCGTCACTTTGGAGCTCATCCTTGACGCTGGAAGGGAGCACGCGGTCAGAGTTGCAAAGCTCTTCCAACAACCAGTAAGAACTGCATTTTTCGCCGAGTGTGTATTGCTCGGTAGGGGTGAATCTGCAAATCCTGTCGGCACTTTTCTTTTATGGATGCGCATCCTTTTTTTGGGAGAAGCGTTTCCCATTACCCACGTGACTGCATCTATCTAACGCGTGTGTATCACCAATACCTTCACAATGCTGCGGCATGCTTCAATGCAGTGACAACCTGAACCTGAACGGCATCTATGAGACCTATGCATGCGCCCTGTACTTCAGGCTTTGGTAAAAAATGTGGAAGCCGCAGCGTTGCGGCAGCTGGGCCTTGTATCACTTTCCGCCTACATGGATGCAGAAAATGGCCTTCTTGATGTGGAATATGTCCCAGATTCTTTGCAAGAGGAGCAAGTAACCTCACCCGCTGCAGGCCTCGGGCCGTCTCCTCCAAGGAGGGGAGACGAGGGGCTTCAGGAGCTGCCCCTTATGATTCTGTCTGAGCCTTGTAGTGAAGCTTCGTTTACATCCCTGGCTCCCCGATACACGGTTCTTGAAAAGCCACAATTGTCAGACAAAGGCGAGCCTGAGGCGGTACTCGTTACATGCGGCCCGGGTTTCTCAGCAGTAAGAGGATACGATGCAGACTCAGACCGAGCTGTTTGCGACAATGGGAAGTGGATTTTAGAAAATGGCCTCGATTGCCGACGCACTTGCACGAATCTCCCAGATGCAGCACTCCACCCTAAAGGGGCATACACGTTCACCCGACAAGACTCATCAATTCGTCATTTGCAAGCAAGCACAGAGCGACTGGCCCGCTATGGAGCACCTCCCGGCGGCAAGACGCAAAGTGCTCCTCATGGAAATGCTCTTTATGTGAGCTGTGCTGATGGATACGCGGCTGGGCGCGGGCTGGAAGGCTCTTGGCTCAAGTGCACTGATGGCGAGTGGAAGCTGGAAAGGCCTGCCTTTAGCTGTCATAGGCTCTGCCCTGCATTTCAGGATCTTGGGGATGCCTACATTGTAACAGGAGAGGGACAGCACCAAGGAGACGAACGTGAAGTGTCGTGCAGCCGAGGCTACTATCCGCAAAGGAGGTCGCATCGCCTGGTGTGTTCTGAAGGCAGTTGGCCTGTTCTTCCCTTCAGGTGCTCTCGGGCCATAACTCCTGATCTCAGGGAGGGAGTTGGAGGCTTTCAAAAGATCTTGCAGCAAATGTTCAGTCGGGAAGGCATTCTTGGTTTTATCGCGTTCACCATTCTCGTCCTGGCCGCCACTCTTATTGTGGTTTTATGCTGGCTTTTCCGCTGTCGAGGTCGCGCACATCGTAGGCAGCGGGAAAGAGCAGAAGCTATGCAAGCCTTAAAATTGGCCGGCGTGCCGATGAACGAATTGGCTGCCGTCGCCAGGGCCCGCCTGTGCATGCACACTGGCTCATCGTGCGTGTCTTCCGTGGAGGACAGCAACTATGGCTCTTCTGTTCGGTCTCACAAAAAACGCAGGAGCAGGATAGAACACCGAAGTGATTGCAGTGTGACCAACTACCAAGAAATGGTTGATTTGAGCCGTCGCATACCCGCAAGACCGCCCGGAGACGCAGTTGTACCACCTCCAAGTGAAGGAGGGCCTACAGGGCGCAGCAGCAGCCGAGACCCAGATGAATCGACTCCTGTTCCACAGTGGCTTGCAGAAGAACGTGTCCTTCCTGCCCAGGCAGTCCGTAGAGCTACGGACCCCAGATGCTATTCAGCTGCCCCGGCTACTATAAGTAGTCTAGGTGGAACTCCAGGATCCTGCACGTCCAGCAGTACTTCTGGAAGCCACCCAGTAGCCAAGGTCCGTCACCAAGCGCCACCTCAACTACGGGCGCCGTTTGAGATATCTTCAGAAGACACAGATGCAGAGGTTGAGCTAATGCACATTCGAGACGAGGAAGCAGAAATCACAGCTCTTCATGCCACTAGGGCTGCTGGGGAAGCAGCTGCACAGCAAGGGTTGCCACGCAACGTCACTGGCAACTAAGTGGCAGCAGCCCCCTTAGGTTTACGATAACTGAAGCCCACTGAAGCCTGTCGGGGCGATGCAGCTATATGAGCACGACAGCCTTTATTTTAGGCACCGCGCTAGCAGTGAGGCGTTGCCTCTTCATGCCTCCCTTCGAGGGCTGGAGTTTCCTGCTAATGTTAGGCAGATGTTAAGGCGGCTATGCGATCAACCCTTTTGTGCTCGTGTATATAATTTCTTTTGGCCAAGAGGACAGGACTGAATGAACTGCATTTACACCAAACCAAAAAGTGACACCCAAACATGGGCACTAAGCGCCCTGTGAATTAACAGTTGGATCCGTAGCGCACAAAGCCCAGCAGTTGCCAGCTTTAGTTAGGGGATCTACGTTGAGTTTCATATGCATTCAATAGCATCAAGTAAGGCGTGCATGGAGTGCTTTCACACAAGTTAGCAGGACTTCAGTCAACCACAGTCTAATAGAAAATAGAATACCTGTGAATCACATGGCCCGAGGGTCGTAACTCATCGGCAACAGACATAACCGGAACACATGGGACAGGTAAACGCCGGCTGTCCCACTGTAGGACGATATACAACCCATACATCATACCTGTGTGCACATCACCTCACCTGCTGTCATAAGCCCAGAGTCAACAACTAATGCTCTGTTTTGCGGAGGGATGCGGGGGGCGTTGGTGATATTAAGGTGGTGGCATAGCTACGTATGGTGGAGTCAGATAAGCTGATATCACTCGGCGTGCACCAGCAAACTTCTTCTAACCGCATCTAAGGGGAATGCCGTATAAATTCCGGCTCGCAAAAGCTCCGTACGTATGAGGCGGTGAAATGTTAAATTCAGTGCTTCTTTGCTTTCGAACCCGCTTCCAACGCAGATGACCAGTGGCCTAAATTGTGGCATGGGTACGCACAACTTGTTGTACGCAGGTATCTTTTCCTTAGAAGTCGCAATCACGCGAAGAAAGTTAGGTGCCAACGAGGTTTATTCTTGTGGTGGACCAGTTGTGCTCCAGGTCCCGTGACCACATGCATGCAAGCATATCCTGAGCAGTGGGTCTGCTCTTTTCTAAAATAGTCCTGCTGCTATGTGTGAAGGCAAAATGGGTAGCGTTTTTGTAAGGTCACTTGACCCACAAATATTCTCTTACAAGCAGATTGACCCAGATAAAGGCACTAGTGAGTAAGTTCAACGACCAAATGTAAGTTTAGTCAAACTGAAGAATTCAACTGCGCAAAATCTGTTCAATTTTCTTCTATTTCCCGTCTGAATTCAAGAGGCAAAGTCTCAGCTGGCATTTTTTTCATACATAAACCCTGCAGTCTCACCCAAACTATCACGGGCTTGCGGTCGGTTTCACCTTACACAACGAAGAAAGTCTGAAATTCCGTGGCACAGAGCCTGAGGCTCCGTTTGTTCTAAGCATTGGTTGCACAAGATCAAGTACGTTACAAAAGCCACACTCTTTGTAGTGTCTCTTACTTTCACACTCGTTCCACCACGCCATAGTTCCCGAAGGTGCTCACTGCTGGAGGTTGATCAAAGGTGACGTAGAGGACAAGCGCTGCACAGGTACGCATTGGTGCCTTTTATCTTGCTCGCATTTCCCAATCACGTCTTTTGGGCTCAACTGTTTCCCAGTTAAGGGACCCTGGTGCAGTCTCCCAGTAGCTACTTGATATGGTGCTAAGTAGATCCTTTTACTCGGCTCTGAGGGCTGGCTGCCATATTCAGCGGCATTCTGTCCAACTATGTTCACTGTAAGTTTTATAGAGCACCGTACTTGTCGTCGTCTTCCTTGCATTTTTGCTCTTCATTCCTCCACTCTCGATAGCCGTCATATCTTTGGCTGATGCCATGCATAACTCTGGATTGGGCCTCCACAGGGCTATAGACACAGCTTAATGCAACACATGATAGTCCAACAAAAGATAAAAACCGCTTTTGTGGCAAAATGTCGAAAGTAGAGGCAAGCCCGTCGATACTGTCCTCGAGGCCAGTTATCCAGAGTTTCCACATCCCGCAGCTTCTCGCTTTTCCATCAACTGCTGCTGCAGCATTTGCCGAACTTTGGACACGGAGCCCGACAAAAGTTTTCGGGAGAAACCTGACCGCATGGGCGAAGGCTAGAATACCGATTTATAGAGCTTACTGGTATCATCGTTTAACAGGCAAGCTGATCTACCCTTTGTACTGTGTACCGTACCTGGGGCGACCATGCTTTATCGTTCTTCACTGATTGCAATATTTGGGGTGCAAGATTGCAACACGTTATTTTCGTGAAAGCCGTTGCTGTGTGGCTCTGCTGTGGCGCCTTCGAATGCTATTTCCGCCCAAGTGGTGCCGCTAGAGTCGGCCTCAAAGAGCCCTGCGTCATGGAGAGCAACGAATTTCTTCAGCGGGTCGCTGCTTGCCTTGTCCTGGCACCGAAGCCCTCAGACTGCAAACGGGTTTTTGCTCATCCGAAACGGCCCTTCATTCAATCATCTTTCTGTGAGCCAATTATCTTCGGGCCCTTCTAGCATGTTGAAAGCATGATCTACTTTTCGAGGAGCTGGCCGCTCGCCAAGGCGCACATACTTGCCTCACTTCTAGCATCTTTATTCCCTTATTCGTTTCCCTGCTGCCCGCCACATGCCCAAAAGCTCGCAGAACAACGGCTATTTCTTTTGGTTGTGACACTGGTTCGCAACGTGACGGTGTACCTGACAAGGGACAGCTCGCCTTTCGTGTTATCTACGGATGCAAAGCCGCTGCGCATTAAGATTCTGTTCATATAAGCCTCGCCTACCTAGTCTGTCTGAGCAATGGCTACTATTGCTCTGATTTCCTAGTATGTGTTGCCTTGAGATGCTTTTTTTTCCAATAACTGCCGCAATAGAATATCTAGAGAATTCATCCTACCGAAGTCCCCATGAGTGCTCCTGTTTGCCTGAAGCATTGTATTAATAGATCTGTCTCTCATGTGAGCTCATAGGTAACAGTTGAGGAGCTCTCCACTGAGTTCACATGTGGCGTCTTGCGTTAAGCATTCACAGAACCAGTGAATGCTGAAGTAGAAGGTGATTCTTGCTTAGTTGAAATTCTAAGGATTGCCCGAAAAAGCATGCGCAGAATCGGAGACATAGGCCCCATGTTTGCTCGCAGTGAGGTGATTTTTATCCTGCTTTGCTTCATGAAATAGTCTAAGGCGCATTATAGCCGCAGAAGAAAGCTGCTGATGATGTTCGAAACAAATTACGGCGAGAAGCGTGCCACGCTCGTCCTACGAGCATAGTGCGGGAGCTTTTAAGAGTATATAAAACAAAACGAAATTTACTTTCACTTATATTCATTGAAAGCTTGGCCTATCAACAAAGGCGTACATGATTGAAAACCTTTAGCTGCTTCATAGTGATGAATGAAGGCTAGAACAAAAAAGCCGCAGAAAACTCAGATATCTCTTATCCAGAAGCAGCTTATAAAACTAAGCTATTTGATGCGCCAACTCCCAGAGTAGCTCCTGCATCGAGTGAAAACCCAGTGGGGTTTCTGCGTTTACGAAACGCGCGCACCGCCAGAAATCAGAAATCTCAGGCTCGATGCGTTATTGAACTTACAAGAAGGTTAGCCTACCTCCTTTTGATTGCTTCTAAAAACTTATTTGCGCTACGTTGCAGCTGAGAAGTTATTTCTACTGACTATTGCGGGCCTTCCTTCGTACAGGCAGACCCAGCCCCAAGCATAAATACCTATGGCTTCTTGCTTCGGGCATCTGAAGCCCTAGTGAAAATGTGAGCGTGACTCTTTCAAATTGTCTATTTTAATCAAAGAAGATGGCTTCCTCGATTTTGTATGTGCAAGACTGATGCCGAATATAGCATACCGAGCTGCTGGTAATCCCCGCGCATGCAACAACAGTTTTGAGCAGTCCGTGAAATCATCTGCTCTTCTCTCTGTATCACATTGCTCTCGTGGAAGTATCGTAATTGCGTCCTACTGGTAGTTGATGTGACTTGTGGGCACCAATATCTTGCATTATACAGTACCGTACAGTACTGTGGGGCCTTCGGTTTCCAGTGGTCCCTTCAGATTTCACTGTCGGCTAGTCGGCGTGCCCATCTCTTTCTTCCCTCCCACCTTCTAGGGGACGCCTGTTGGCGATTTAGCCATCGTGACGATGGGCCATCGCCATCGTTCTGCTCTCAAGCAGCAGAACAAGGCCTTCAAAGGCTCATCATCAAAATCGAAGAGCCTCAAGGAAAAGCGAAGGACTGCTGCAGCTAACGCTGCATCTCTCGCAGTTAATAAGCCCATTACAAAATCTGAGCGAGTGCAGCAGTCTAAGCAACGTCGCGTCCAGCGGGCCCGTGATCTTCATCAGCGGCAGGTGCCAAGCGCTGATGGCCCGCCACCCAAGGTTGTGGTGCTACTTCCCTTCTCAGACTCTGTTTGCATTGACAAGGTCTTTCATAAACTGTCGCAGGACTTAGTTCAGGACCATGGGAAAGTCTTCTGCGAGGGGATAGCTGGGATGGACATGGACGGTGACGATAACACTTCAAAAGACGTTGTATCCCCCCAGCATAATCCACACTATTGCCGGTATACATTCTCCTTGCCAGCTTACGCAAGAAATCCACTTATACCTAAAAGGTACCAACAGCATGTGCTGCTTATTCCCGCTCCACGCATAAGTGAAACAGCAGGGAAAGAAACAATGCTGGAGGAGGGAGAACCACCGGAGAGGCCAAGTGAATTACTACGGTATATGGATCTCTGTAATTGCTGCGATGTTCTAGTGTGCCTTTTCGGAGGCAGCTGCACGTACGAAAGAAGTGCCTTTAGTAGGCGGGGATACAAAATACTGCAGGCCCTCAAACTCCAAGGTCTTCCTCCGTCAGTTATTGGTGTTGGATGCGTCGACCCTTCAGTGCTGGAACCAGCGGATGCGCCAAAGGGAAAAAGCTCAGCATCAGAAAGCCTTAAGTTCATGCGCCGTTTTTTCGAATCCGAACTTGGAGCTGAAAGGTAGGCATACCATAAGCGATGAGCGTTACTTGTAGACTATAGTGAGTATGTCCTATCTTTTCATTATATAATTGCAGCAGCTGGGCAGCCGAGAACGGCGTCCCATTTTTGCTCAAATGATCAAACAGCGGCGCGTTTGTGTCTCTGAGTAGACGGCAATCGCGGAACCATGTCTTTAAGCCGATGTGTTGTGTTGTGAACTTAAGAAAATTTTTCAGTATCGGAAGCGATGCAGACTGGCATAATGTCTTGAGAGCAGTGGGAGCAGCTGCGTCGCTGACACAAGGCGATACAAATACGAAAACTGTTGCAAAGGGCGCCGAGGCAGCAGCTAGCAGAAGGCGAGGGCACTTACTGGCCTTGAGCTGGCATATTGCGTGGCATCACGTTTCGGAAGACCCTGCGGCTCAGCCCGAGCCTTGCCTTGAAGCTTGTGGGCTTGTCCGAGGAGCGGGATTGACTTGCAAGTAAGCAACGCACCCTACAGTGCTTGTGGATCAATCAATTCTTTCCGCAGTATAAGATACTAAATGGCGCGAACGCCTGTCAGTGTGAATTTATTCGCGATATTTTAGTTTTTTTGTGGTCCTCAGCCTGCCAGTACACATCACAGGAGTGGGGGATTTCGTGCTTTCCAGGATTGAGACTATGGAGCCAGCGTATGAGGCAAAGAGGCGTGAACCTTTATTAGTCAATGGCGAAGCAAAAGCGGAAGTGGAAGCTCACGTGGCAAACTTGCAAGGTTGGGACGCAGTTTGCAGCTGTCGAATCTGAGCGGCGTGGAATATATGCCGTATAGTTTTGGAGTAGTTGCAGTGGGCGTCTGGTGGGCAGATGCCAAGATAACATAGGAGCTCAAGATATTTTCCCGGAAGAAATGCGCTTTGGTGTGGCTTGACATGCGCGTCCTCTGCCTTTTCACAGAAGTGGTGGAGTTGTTACAACCCTTGCAGCCTTTGGATACTGCTGCTATGGAACAAACCTGGCCCACAGGAGAAGAGGTGACAGCAGAAGGTGGAATGACGTCAGCAAATCGCAGGCGCGTTCGGGTTCCCAAAAATGTAGGGGATTACGAGCGGGCTTGGCTGGAGTCCGACACAGATGGTACAAACAACGACAGCGTAGAAGAAGAAAATGAGAATAGCGACTTCGAAATGCAGGAGGAAGAGGCTATCGCTGGTGAGTCGGCGATGCCCATACAGTGTCAAGGAGAGATACTTCTGGATTTTTAGAATTACAAGTACGGGATGCTGCCATTCACGTATTGTGAAGCATGCTGCTCAGCAAACACTGACCCAACTACGAGCGTAGTCGACGAAGTTGATGATGATTGGAAGACCCTGAACGGTGCAGAACAGCAACAAATGGAAGCCGATAAGTCAGCACCTGGCTTGCAATGACGGTTTAGCACGAACAGTTAGAAAGGTTTATGAGATCGTTTTTTCCAGATGAGCTGAAAATTACAGTAGTGGCAAAGTCGATCCTTGAAAATGCAGGTCGTTGACTTTCACTGTATTGTGCTGATCAGCAAGGCGTACGCAGCTCAACGCCGTGAAGCAGCAGAGATGGAAAGGGAGTTCCCAGATCAAGTAGGCTAAATCGCGTTTCACGTTATTTTCTAATTTCGGTTACAACGTCTCTGGCTGGACATTTTTACGGAAAATCCTACCATAATCGAAAATGAGCAGATAGAACTCTTTTGGAAGGTGCTGTAACTTGTGGTTTGCAGGTTGACACACCATTGGACATTTCAGCGAAGGAGCGTTTCCAAAAGTACCGTGGTCTCAAGAGCTTCCGTTCTTCCCCATGGGCAAAGAACGAAGATTTACCGATAGGTTATGGTCGCATTATTGATGTGTCCAACCTGAAGGTGATCTTTTGTTTAGTGCAAATGCATTCTTTTGACATCATTATAAACTCTGAAGTAGTACTTTATCAGAAGCAACTATTTTGTGGAGACATGTCACTTGCTTTCCGTTTTCTTTAGACGAGTGGAAAGATGTGTGTGCTCATCAGGGCTTGGCGGTATTTGCGTCTCGCGCCCATGCGGAGCTCTGCGGAATGACAGGCGGATTCTCTGGCCGCTTCTGCCGTCTTCTGATGCCTCTGCGTCATTCGTACATGCTACTGCAGCTAGTACAACAGCATCCTCCCCTTGAAGGCAGAAGTCTGTACGACGCTTTGGTCGATGCAATGACAGGACGAATAGCGAACCGCTTTTCGGCAAGCAATCAAACCTGCACAGCAGGTGCCGTCGCCAGTGCAGACGCCGATCTGATGGTGCCCGACTTCCTTCTAGTCTCACAACTGCTGCAGCATGAGACCCAAGTCGCAGTTGTCCACTCCCAGCTAACATTCTGCGATGACCAGCCAATAAAGAGCAAGGATCCAATGTTGATGGCTTGCGGTTTCCGGAGGTAAATATCTGGGTATCAGCCAGTGTAGATGTCCAACAACTCAGTTATACAGAGCCGAAGAGACACACCTGTCATCAACACGTTTACTCCATGGGATTCGAACTTAATGGACGCAGGTTTCCGGCTTCGCCGATTTACTCGGAAGAGCCGAGGCAAGGCGTACGTAGTGCAGCGAAATGGAAGTTCAAACGCTGGGCAGAACCAGGTTCCACTCTGACTGCAACGGTGTATTCGCCGCTGGTTCTCCCACCTTCGCCCTGTATCATGCTTCGGTCTGATAGCTCAGGTGAAATATTCGCTGCATATGCGGATACCATTTTGTTGAGGGAAAGCCAAGTTATAGACATTGAGGCGAGTCGTTTCCTCCTGTACTTTATGCCTTGTTTCTGGACAGAACCCGACAATCTGCGTATTACAGCCTGGGGCTCAGTACTTCCGGTGAATGGAGCAAGTAGCCGTTTGATTATAAAACGTGTACTTCTCAGCGGTCACCCATTCAAGGTACACAGGCGCAAAGCAATTGTGCGCTTCATGTTTTTTAATCCCGATGACGTGCGGTGAGTGGAAGAGAATGATGCATTGAGATGTGATGGAATTTCGTGCAACTGCCAGCTTCAGTTTCAGGAGAGTTCTATACAGACGCCATTTGTTTTCTAAAACTGAATCGTAGGCCGCCGGCACTCCACTGGCCTATCACCAGAATTGATGGCAGTTTGCAGCTTACCGTTTGCTTGCCTGATCGACCTGCGTTTGTGTTTCTTTTAGGTGGTTTACTCCAATAGAATTGCACACCAAGAGAGGGTTACGCGGGAATATTGTTGAACCTCTGGGCACTCACGGTTACATGAAGTGCAAGTTCAGTGACCATCTCAAGCAAAGTGACGAGGTAGGGTCTGCAATCTATCAAAAGCGATTGGTGCAGCGGAGTCATTGGCGCAGATAACTTATGCATTGACGACACACAAATTTTCACACTATAGTGCTGGAAGCCCTTGCCTGTGCATACACCTGAGAAGGCAATATCGGGTTTTGTGCCGGTCAACGGCATGTAAAACGCACTGTGGTGCTTAGTTCGCCGTTGAAGTTAGTAGTGTCCATGTGGTCGACGCTCAACTTATGGGTGGTGGAATTTATCGCTAAGATTTAGGTCAGGTTAAGGAGCTTGCTGCTGTGTGTTTTCTCATTGTTCTTTCTAGGTTCTGTTGCCCCTTTATCGGCGCGTATTTCCAAAGTGGTATCCTCAGTCGTGGGGAGGTCTGCCAACCCAGCAGCCGCTCGACTAATTTTTCACATTCTTCTAAGCTTCAGCATATGAAAATACGTGTTTCGTGAGCTGCTGTGCTGACTTTCTGGTTTGAACACTTCATCTATTGGCAATTTTGCACCATGCTGATGGGACGCTGCTTGTTCCTGCTGGTTGCATGCCTGAAACGATATCACGAATTGTTGGTTTTGAGGTCCGAATTGCACAGACCATTACACTGGCACCATCTTTCTTCTGTTCGCAGTTTTAGTGATCTAGTTTGCAGACGAACAGATAAAAGGATTTCGCGTGACTGTCTGTGAGCGTTTTTTTGTTTGCCAAGTGATATTTTACTTAGCGATGGCATTGCTTTAAAACAGCGAATAGCCATGCAAGATTTCCTAGAAATAAACGCGTGTGAGGCCTTGTATCAGAAAATTGCGCAGGCAATTAAAAACGTTCCAAATCAGTAGAGCCTAGCCAGCGATTGAGACCCATCATTCATACAATGGCTCAACATCCAATAATGAGTTGGGCCGACTAATTAAAAAAGTGAGAGCTTCGCTGGTGGTTATTCAGCAAATTTATGGATGCCTGAATCATTTGAGACAATGCGGGATGCACATTTGCATTCCAGGCTTGGAAGATGCAGAACCTACTGACGCGGCCTTGAGTTACTCCTCGCGAGCCTGCCTCCAAATCCTCTGCTAATCCACAATTTGCTCCCATTAGAGACAGCTGCCGGGGGTGCGCCGTTATTTTTACTGGGCAAAGCGTGTTTATTAGGTGGCGTTGCGGGGATTGGGCTAAAGTTTTCAATACACTCCGGCGTGTTGTGGTGGTCCCCTTGCTGGGCCGACACTGCAAGCGGAGGCTCTTGCAACGGCACTGAAGGATGAGGGCCGAATTCGCTCGACTGGGCTTTAATCGCATGCGAATGAGCAGGAAACCCTTCGTCGACTGGGAGTGCTGTATCAGCTTCCCAGGAAAGTTTCGATTTGAGACGCTCCTGAGCATGAGGTAGTGAATAAGTGCGTACAGGGCCGTCTTGGACCTGTGGATGGCTGGCTGCGACTCTGGAACGCCGGGAACTTTGCGCATTACGTGCTTCACTAGCACTGAATTGCGGGAGAACTTGGCACTCCAAGTCCAGTGGCTCCTGAAATTTTATAGGTGCAGCGTTGACACTGGAAGCCGCGCAGGTTAAACGGGTATCGGATGCACAAACCTGATCAAAAACGCTATCAACCTGGTTTCGGTTAAACTCCGCCACAGGTCTTGCAATACCAGTGTCAAAGCTCTTGTGCCCCGTCAACCCAGTTGGTTCCTGTGCAGCGCCACTTCCCCCCCACACCCTCCCACCTTCGACCTTTGTTAGCTTGGTATGACAAATATGCTCTTCAGGCATCTCTGTCTGCGCAGTCGACCTTTCAAGGGTTTCCATCTTGCTGCTAGGAGGCCACCCATCCTTTGCCACTGGTTCCAAATGCCTGGGCACGCCTGCTTTGGGCTGCTTTTGCCCAAATGGTAGTTTTATGCATTCTGATGTATATGGGAGAATAATGGTTTGGCATGGAAGCTCAGGCTCGCACTGGCTGGTGCAATAACTGTTGAATATGTATCTTGCAGCGCAGTCCGTGCCGGGATCACAAGTGGTCGGACCATGGCTAGACGTTGGGGGGAAGCAGTGAGATATGCAGGCGCACAATTCGTTTAGTCTCCATTTCCGGTCAGCTGGCATTTCAAGAGACTTGCTAAGTTGTTTTGTCAAGACACGTCTGTATTGCCGTGCCTCTCCCTCCCCTTGACCTTGCACTTCATTGTCGACGAATCTCCTCTGTGTTAAGGTTCCTGACCATTTTGTCTCTGCAGCATCCTGCTGGGCTCCCAAGCACTGCGACTGCTTTGCAGCATGACAGAAGAGCTGGCTTGCTTCCCATTGCTGTTGACATTTCAGAAGTGTTGGTAAGGGTCGATCTTCTGGATCCTCTCCAGGACCGTTCTCTTGCTTGGCACGCAAGTTCTCGTCTTTTGTAAGCTGATGGAGGGTTTCCGTTGTGATTTCCCTCAGTGAACAACAGCTGGATTTGCTGGGTCCACGGGATAAAGAGTGCTTCGCTGGGCTACGGTGAAGAGACCAACTTTTTTCTGCGTTGCAGAGGGATGAGTCGTCTCCTGCTTGCGCTGCTGCATCAGCCACTTCGTGGGCAAATTGGCAGGGGAAAGTGCTCATCGGCACTGCTCCAGAGGATGCAGCGTCGCTGTTCAAGAATATGATGCCGCTGTCAGCAAGGCGCCGCACTAAATCTTCCGGATCAGAAACACCCGCATTCCTTAACATCAAGGTAATTAGAGCACGTCGATTTTGAAACTCTCGCTGGTGGGCAGGAATCGCACTATTAAAAAGGAAATTGCGTGGGTGTGAACTTGAAAGCTGAGGGCAGCGATCCCCCGCCTGTACCGAGGAGTTTTGTCGCTCGCATTCACACCAAACGTTTCCGATTCCGTTGCCTTTATGTATTTGTTGAAGTACCTGACGCTGCTGATTCCTCAAAAATCGCATTTCTTCCGTTTGCATTCGAACCTCGGTTTGTAAGGCTTCAAGGCCTAAAACTATGAGGCGCTCCACATCAACACCATTTACAGACATCTGGTGAATTCGCTTATCGTTCAGGTGCTCGCTCTTCTCTGGCTCTTTGGCTGGCTCTTGCAAGAGTGTGGTTCTTTCGAGATTCTTTATCGCGTGTTCATTCTCTGGCAGTGTGTTCTGTTCGTTGGAAGTGGACCGCTTAAATTTCGGCAGCCCATTTTGGCTGCACAGCTCAGCATCTAAAGAAACGTCGCGCAACTCATTGTACTCCCGCTGTTTCGTCCGGCCGGCCGCTGCAACATTTGCTGCCGCCAGCTGCTTTGATTTTACAAGCTGCCTTGCGTCTTCTTCTGCCTTTTGAAGCTACACCAATGCACGCATCCGCACGGCTCAGTTGAGAACAAATTTTCCCACGCCATCTAATGACTATACCAGTGAATCAAGTGGAAATTAAATTTTGCCTGCAGTATGTAGTGACTATAACAGTGCGCTAAATTGATAATTTGTGTTGCTTTGACTCTAAAAGGTGCCTCACCCTCTCCTGTTCTATCTCCTTACTCAAACGGATCCTTTCCTCTTCATCTTCACGTTTCCTCCTGGACTTTTCTTCTTCGCGTGCCGCTTCTCGTTCCCGCATCTGACGAAGCAGGTCTTCTTGGTACCGCTTTTTAGCTTCCGTCAAGCGCTGCTGACCAGGATCGATCGCACTAGAGTCACGTAAGGCACTTGCTGACCATGAATCCGCTTCATCGGAGATTTCCTTGCCCCCGGAACCATCCTACGGGAAATATTAGAAGCGCAAAATGTAATGGGGCCTGAGCCGAGTTGCTTCATGTTGCAACAGGCTTGAACGTAGCAATAGCTTTGGTGCATCTTCGGTACAGCGCCATTGTGCATCGCCTGCTGCAAGCTCTCAAGCCTCCGAATGAAAAACGCTCATTGAAATTCAAATCATATCTGGCTTCGTCGCACTGCGGAAAATTGCTCTGACTGTTGCCGGGCTTTTCTGCTGATTCAGAATCTTACTGCGTTTGTCAGATGATCTGGGTTGTGTGTGGCTCTCAGCAGTTCTTCTTCTGCAACATGAGATGCACATAGTTTGTCATCATTCGTTGATTTCGAAAGGCAAGAGTTTGCCTGATGCGCAGGGAATGTGCGGGCAACAGAAGGGACGCTGCGCATTACCACAAAGATATTGCATTGTAACGCTGGCATAGGAAGGAAATTCGTTGAGACAAACCAGGACTTCGCAGTGGCAAAGTGAATTTTCGCTCCATATCAGGCTTTTCAGCAAGGTGCTGGTATGGGTAAGGTGAAGGCTGTGAGCCTAGTTGGTAAAATTGTGGATGCACGAGTGCAGTTGGTTGAAGTAAGAGAGGCTGTTGGTTGATGAGCGGCGCAGGGACCACAGAAGGAATGTAAGGAGCTGTCATTGCCCCAGACTGAGATGCAGGAGGTGACGCATGACGAGCCAGCAGCGGTGCTAAAGATGCAAGAGATTCTAGAGCCCGTGCTACATCAATGGTGCGTTGCGCAACATTCTGCTGCGAGTCATCATTCTTGCTTTCTGCGGACTTATCAGTACGACTAGCCCCTTGAGGTACTGCCTGAGCAGTAAAATCAAATCATGCACAGTTTACGAAAGTATGAGTCAGTTCATCTAGCTGGCGTTGTGCCTGAATAGGCGCATATCTACGGGAAGCGGATGGGACTAGGACGGCTTTTTTTGAAGCTACTCGCTCTGTAAATAATACACTTGATGACATAAGCGGTGCTGTGCACACGTTTGTGCACTACGCGTTGGGTGCGGGCTAAGTGTGAAGTGCAGCTATTGCCGGGGTTTACTTGAAACTCATGCGGAGAGACACCTCCTGCAGATGTGGGAGCAAGTACCCTACAGTCTGCTGCACGCGTAGCGCCTCTGGCAGATAAGGACCCTGGATGTTCATCAGGAGGCACGGGAAGACCACGTTCTTCAGCTCGTTGCCTCAACTTCTGCCTCCTCTGTTGCTCAATCTGTTGTAGCAAGATCTTGCCATATTCGTTGGGCATTGCGGACCACTAAGAGACAAAGGAGTGGCGGAAGATTAATGGGCGGGTAGAAAGCCTAAAATTATGCTTCGAATCTGCTAAAGTAGTAATTTATCAGGTTTAACTCTACATTGTTGGCTGCCTTGGGAAGTGCCCTGCGGAAGATGGATCCAATGTGCTGGTGTGCTACGCCTAGTTGCACTCCATTGCCCCTTGCTCTAGCATTTTCTGCCCAGTGTATTCATCTTGGCATGCTGTTAATCACATTTATTTTTGGCTACAAGCGGCTTTGCCCTTGGTCATACAAATCGCGGGCAGTGCGCGTTATGCGCCTAGAAGGCGCGTGACGGGAGACTGCACAGTGAGGCTCCCCTGCGTAAATCAAGAGATATCTCAGATGCAAGGATGCAGATACAGCAGTCATGCATTTACACTTTAAACAGAATAAATATCATCTCAAGATGATGGAACATGGTTTCATGCGGCAAGAGGCGCACAGGTTGGCCCAAAGTGACCCCAGTTAGTCGCCAACACAATTGTGCCTATGCATCGTGTTATCGTTGCACAAAATTCACCTATATTATTTGAATCAAGTAAAATGTTTGTTTGTTTGCGGCGGGGCTGAGTATTGAATTAAGGACAGCCACTACTGATGAATAGGCATATTTTATTGTGGGGCGGCGGCGAAGGTACGTGTACCCACAGCCGGCTGGGGGCTCGAAAACCAGTGACAACGTGTGGACTTATACTCTATCATTGTACATATATTACATAAATTTAATTCAAATGCTTTTCGAGTTTTATTTGACTCTAAAGTGTCAGAAGTACCAACCATTGCTTTTAAAGTGACCCCAACAACTGTCGAGGGGCACGTGCCCGTCTGGCTGCTACTTCAAGTAGGCAAAAGCCGCCCTCCAAACAAGGCTTCCAGCCCATCAAAGAGCAAGTAATACTTTACCTGAAATATCGGCACACATTATATGGAAGTACATAGAGGCTGAAGCCCCCTCGTAGCCTGATTGGTGCACTTGTGTTCCGTGCGCCACCTGCAGGCTCACAGAGACTCAACGAACGGGCATATCCCTGAGCGGAGACCTATCATATCAGATACCCATTTTAACACACATGTAGCTATAAAGTATTGCAGAGCATTTATCATCAGCGGCATAGCTGACGTGAGGTGTTTATTACATGCGAATTAGCCGACTCGAAATTCCTGGGGCTTTACGAATTCAGCTTCTGATGCATAACGCAACGCTGAACAAATGAGTTACTGTCAAACTTATAATAAGTCCGTGGTCACTGGCCATGGAACTTTAATAGGGAACTGGATGGAAGAAGAGGTGCTACGAGACGCTTCGGGACACACCCACCTCGACAGGTAGCCCTTACGAACAAGAACGGGGTGTGGAATCCTGTAACCCAGTGCTCAAGGCACTTATTTGAAGGTTTATTTTTGCTTGAGTCCCGTTAGTTTCTTACAGCGGAATGAAGAGGTGCCCAACTCACTTGCACGCCGTACTACAGTTGCTGCTTCAGTTCTGCTATATCCAAGCCATTTTTCACAGTCAGCGTCTCTTCTATCCGCAGTTCTCCCCATTTGGACACGTTTATGAGGGTAATGGGGGATAGGCCATACCCGGTGTCAGAAACTTTCGTCACCAGCGCAGGCCGCCGAACTCATCCTCCCAAACGCAAGGCAAGCGATGACCAGCCACCGACACGACACGAGCTCGCCTCAAGAAGAATGGAAAAGCTAATAGCTCATGCGCGCGAAAGTTGTATGTTCCGAAAAAAGGCCATAGATGCAGCGGCCCTCCAGATAGCATTGAAAGAGCGCACTGCCGAACAGGTAGGTTGGGAATGGAAGAAGCTCGCCTATGCAACGGACCCCAGCAGTACTGCAAACTCAGCGGTACCATTATCCCTGCATTTTTCTTCGCAGCAACCACCCCTTGACTTCTTTTGCGTATAGAAGGTTGTTTTGCGCGAGCTGCACACTAAGGCACTTAATGCACCGCACAAGCCGCAACAGCTGCATATTCAGGAATCAAATCACATGTACTTCTTTATTTTGTTGTTTTAGGATATTTCTGCTAGCATTGGAGGAGATCAACGTACTCCAGAGTCAGAATCTTTGGCAAGCTACAAGTTTGCAGTGAGCAGCTCCGTGGGCCGAACCCTCATAGAGTAATGAGACGTATTTGACGAGTTCCATCGGATTCCCAGGCTTTATCGATAACATGATTGCAGGTGCCTGATGACCGAAGCTCCAACCTCCTAACTTCAGCAGACAAGGCCGAGCAGTACTTTCAGCAGGTGGATTTACAGCCTGACGCCAGTTAGACCTTTGCTGGTGGCTTGGAGCAATCTCATACCTACCTAAAAGCATTCATTAAAGTTACGACTGGTCCTTGTTAGCTAAATGAGCTAAATGTAACTTTAGAAGCAAGTTTGCCCTCGCTAGTGGTCATTGCATATATGAAACTGCATTTCTAGTTGCGATACTTCAACAGCAAGTGAGATCGGGAACGCCTGAGGGCGGAGAACTTGTCAGTCGTTGGACTGAACTGGCCAGCGTGTCAAGGTTAGTCAGCCACAGCCTCCTTCAGCTTGAATAAGAACGTTCTTCTACAGGTGTCCAGCATTTGAACTCCAGAAGTCTGACAGCACTCGCATGTTCTCGGCAGGTGTGCGTACTGAAGTAGCTTTTGTAACTTTTGTGTGTGCCTTCAGTTCCAGTGTTCAGCAGACTCCACAAACAGGACGCATGGCATTTGCAAAAGACAGCTTTTTTTCTCTCCCAGTACAGAGCTGCCTGCATGTACGTTGCAAACATAAGAGAAGCAACTGAAACAAAGCAGGTTTTGTGTTATGCAGAGATTGTAACACACTAAATACTGAGAAAGCAACGCTTTATTGGTCTGATATGGGCCATACTGCTCTAGGGTCTGTGTAAGGACAAAGAAGCATTAGAAATTCTCGAGCGATCTTTGAAAAACAAGAGTGCCTTATGCACAACACAAGCTGAGGTAACAGGCATATTCAAGCTTTAATGCAAGCCTATTTTTGCCTGGTTTTGCACAAACATGCATACAAATGCTAGAGCCATGCATCTCTCCTTATAAGGAAGCAATTTTGGGCAAAATATGCCACGGAACTCTGTATCAGTGCTAAAACTGAGTTGGGATGTATTGGTCTGAATTATGGGGATGCTTGTCCCAGGTTGTGCAGCCAGCACTTCAGGCTTTCAAGCACAGGCTTCGCCAGTCCTTACTGGCAGCGAGAGGGTATCTGGGATTTGTTATTCTGAAAGCTGTCCTCAAGTAGGCAATGAATCTACAGTTTCGACAGTAACTGTGGCCACCTAAATCCAGTACTCGATGAACTGAGGCGTCCGTTTGCTGCGAATCGGTGCCCAGGGAACTGAGCGACGCTCAAGGCCTCGTCCCAGCTGAATCTGTGGAGCAGTTTCTCTGGGAAAGCTTTGGTATTCAGCAGTCAGCAGATATTGTGAGAATATGCAGACCCCCAATAATCCACGTGCGGTGTTGTCACCTTTTGCTGTCTGCGCAACCTTTTGGCTGATGTACTTTGACTGGCTAGAAGTGACGATGCCTGCAGCCTCTTGAGCATTTGAGAAGCGCTTTGAAGATACTAACATTGGCCGACAAGGAATCAATACGCACGTCAGATCTTGTAGATTTTCTATGGGTAACATACACAGTAACGACACTCTGTGTGGTGTTTCTTATCTTACGGAGCGTTTTGTCCACCAGTTTTACTAGCACGTATTGAATGTTTTTTCTGTCCTGCTGCAACTGTAGTCCCTCAAGTATTTGCAAAGGAAAGATGCACTCCCCTAAGGACTTCGCAGAAATACTCAGCCGGAACCTTCCGCTAGCAAAAGGATTGAACACGCCACCAGCAAGTAACTAACGCGCTGGGTTTCCTGCGGAAAAGCTAGATGAAATTACCATTCGAAAGTCATCCATATGAGTGCATGCTGCAGGCCCCTATGGAGCCTTGCCGAAGAAACATTCTGGCAGCCTTTCAACATATCTGCGCTTCTCCTACGGATATCGCAGCAACAGGGTCCTCTGCTGCAACAATACGCATCTGTCGCCCCCATCCACAGATCAAACTAAGCAGTATCCCCGATTTTCTACACCCTTTCCTTTCCGAGGGTGGCAATACCAACCACGTGGCTCTTTCACAATTGCTAGAAGCACTAGCCGTAAGTGTCCCGTGACCCATGCAGGTGGCAAATACAGCAGAGTGTAGCTTTGCCACTAAAAGCGAGTTCTTTCTTAGCCTGAACGCTCAGGTCTTGTAGCTAGTGGATTACTGTCATTCAGCGAATTGCCGTGTCTTCAGGACTTGAGCCAAGGTGTAGCTGACGATGCTGCCTTTGTAGCTATGGTCTCTGATATCGCAAAGAACGAAGGATTCGAGCTGTAATTTTTCCGTGGCAGCAGACAGTAGAATGCGGGCTTGCCATCTTTTGCAGTGCTGGAAGCACGGCCTCCGCGTAGTTGACAAGGTAATTTTCAGCAGGCTCCTTCCCGCACTCAAATTTTCAGTTTCTTTTCATCTCAGACGCCCGGTTAGTCACATAATTACTACACCTGCAGCACGGGGAATGTTTTTGAAGGGGTGGGAAAAAGTAACTGGTTCTAGGCATTTCGTTGCATACCACCCCTGGCGACACGTGAAGGTCCTTCGGTCGCTCCATCAAAAACGCAGCCCAATTCAAACCATAAAACGCCTTTACTCAAACTCCAGACATACCAAATCAGTGTAGTTGCACATAATTTGTTGAATATTTTTGACGGGCCGCGGCGTGGTAGACTAGTGAAATTGAGGATAGGATCTGGAGTGCACACTGTGCAGCTATAGATGACTCCTGCATGAAAACAACTATTGCGCATGAGCGAATCAGTAGTCGCAGCTTCTCAAACAGTAGCATTCCTGCCGCTCACAAAATATTTAGACTCTCCATAATAACTACTTGCAGTATCTGCTAAAGATTCGAAATGTGGTAATTCAGGTATTCTGAGCGTCGTTAATTGCTGATTATCATCGTGCCACAATTTCATGCTTCGTTGTTCCAGCGATATATCAGTTTAAGGGATGGTTCAGCTCGACCGTCCATGCGGCCAGCGAAGCTAAATTATTTTGTCGGCCATTTGCGTAAGGCGGGTTGCAAAATTGCTGAACCACCACGTGCCTGAAATAGCTGTTTGCAGCTATGACTAACCGCCTTCGTCTGTTTTTGACACGACACTGTAGCACGCGACTAACGATTTTGACCGCGAAAAGGAATAAAATCTGGTACTCAGACTGAATGAGAGCACCCTAAGAAGCAAGCCTACACGCTTGCGGCCTATGGTGGCCTTTTGCAACATAAAAAAGGGTATTTTGCCCCAATATAACAAAATTAATTGGCTCCTTTCTTTATTTTGGCGACGCTTTTGGTCTAGCTCCCTTCACAAGAGTGGCACGGCTTGTGCCAATGAGCTTGGCAAGGACACCGTCTGCGAGTTCTATGGCTTCTGAGTTGCTCATAAGGGTTGCAGTTGAACCAGTCTTCATGCCAGCAAGCGCTCGCTGGAGCATAACTCGCTTCACAGCCCGGCGTTTGTCGAAGTACTGACGGACTCGTGAAAAAGAGCTTGTACCTTTCCGCAGGAGCCCCATAACAGTTGATCCTAAGCACATTTGTAGACGCATGAGCGTCTTGGACTGGTTGACAATGACAGCGATTGCAGAGTTAATCGTTAAAACGAGCGACATTCCTCCAGCTGATCCCGAAAACAGTCCAATAAGAAAGACCTGCTCAAGCGCTGTTACCCACGCTGTGCCGAGCGCTGCTCCGCCAGGAACAGGATTACAAGCCATTTCTTGGAAGACAGGGTTCCAAACGCAGTCAAATGGGGGCGCTGCTCCGGAAACAGTAAGGTTCTGTAGAATATCGAGGAAACTCATGGCCGCGTAAATGCCCATAAAAGTAAGAACAAAGGAAGAAATGATAGCAGCAACTGCATGCCGCCTTCTAGTTGAAATCCACTCTAGCAGCATGTTACCCATGAAGGGAGCTTGCTGGCGTAAATGCAAGCCTAAGTACTGGTTACCAAGACGCTGTTGGACCCGAGAAGAAAATAGCATGTAATAAGCGAACATTGTAGCTTGGCCGCTCTCCAGTCCTTTGAGTTCTTCACGGATTTCTTTCGGAGTTGAATAATCGAAAAAGCTCAGGGCTGCGTCGCTCTTTAGGATCATTCGTCTTGAATTTACAAGGGCTGGATCTGAAAGGTGTTTGAGTGCCCAGGTTGTGCCGAAAGCTTTTTCATACCGCTGCATTGTCTCTGGACGCAGCATGGTAGGCAGCATGCTGCTGAGTGCCATCTGCCATAGGCCCCTACAATGGTCAAGGCACATCGAAGCTTGGAATTCTTCTTCGCGAGCCGCCTCAGACAAACTGCCGTAGTCGCGGCGCACACCTAACATTCCAATATTCCTTTCTTCCAGAAAAGGTACTCGTGAAACATCTGCACCTTGGACACGAAGCTCCGTCTCCACTTCACGCAATAGTGCTTCTTGCATGTTCACTTTGATACCTAGGCTTGGTGCAGCTTCGATTACTTCCTTCAGCTGATCAAGAAGACCATGCAGTTGATCAAAATCAACTGTCACACCAAACCAAACACCATGCTGCCTGCTAGGTGAGCGGTACAGCAGGCTCATGAGGGACTTCTTTGCCCCTTCCCAAAGTCGGCGCAAAGGGCCTTGTCGTTTTTTATAGGCTACTCTGGTAAAAAATAGAGTTTGACCACCATCAGCTTTCAATTTGTTGAGTGAATCATTAGCCAGTGTGTACACGGTGTCTTCTAAAGGCTCCAAATGCTTTTCTAGGGTCAAGTATGATTCTAGCCCCTGCACCACGAAATAATGAAGACGCGACCACCAATCCGTAAGATCTGGCAAAGGAAGTCCCTTTAAGTCGATTTTGCTCCATGCCCTCTTGAATGTTGCGAAGTCTACATGTGATTCGAGCAGGGTGGACGACAATCCGTGTGCTGCCCAAGCCTGGATTTGCGCGTCCATCAGAGCTGAGACCGCCTTCTGACGCAGTAAGGGAGAAGGACCTTCACCGATGCGCTTATTCAAATCTCCTACTGCTTCATCGTGTTTCAACGAGTGAAAGTTGATAATCTGCATTAGGGCGGCGCTGTGAGCAGTAAACTTGAACGGGCGAAGAAGGTTTTTGAAAAAAGCCGGAGGCAGATTTTCCCTCAGGACTGCACAGACATGCAATGAATATGACAGCTACGCAAGTCGTACTAACGTATAGAGTAATACGGAACGGGCAAGCACGGAAACTGCTGCGTGCAGCGAACATCAGACCGACTTCTACGTTGACCACACACACCTTCTCTAGCTTTCTGGATCCTTTTTTCTCTCGCTCGCTTTAGTACACCTGCAGTAGACCTGAAATAGATGTTTCTTACGAAATCGGGGACAAACCCATGAGAGTACAAGATTTTTACCCACGTTCGGTTTTGGAGGGCGATTTCCTTCTGTCGCGGATACCCTGGTGAGACCATAAAAAACAGTTCCGTTGCATAGTCTGCATTAGCCATTGGCCTTACAGACGAATCTACTAGTTTCAGCTTAGGATGTACACGTACCTTCACGAGAGCTGAGAAAAGCGAATACCCAGATGTGTGTTGGGCTCGGCAAGGGTGCACCGAGTTCGGCAACATTTTTCGAGAATGACGTGTCTTGAATAGCCAACATAAGGGGACCCTTTTTGTTACCAAGCATCATCTGGATTGAAGATAACATTGTGGTTGGTGGTCCTTCTTCTGGGAGACGACTTGGCACTGTAGATTTTGACACAAAGAAGGCAATGTGTTGACACACCAATTTAACTGTGTCGCTGTATTGGCATATCCGTCTATGTGATAGGACTACAACTTACATATCGAATAAAGGGCGAGAGCGGCACGCAGACCATCTGTAGTTTCGCCAAGGTTGCGCAGGAGAGAGGCAACTGCTTCAAACTCTTCATGTGAAATTTCACCGAGAGAGCCACGCAGTAGTCTTGTAGCAACGGATGCCATTCGTAGCGAACCCAAAATTTGCAAAACGTCTGCAAATCAAGCCCATGAAGCACATGCATCGTTGAGGGACCAACTGTAAAGTTTTTTTGAGGCAATGAATGTGGCTGCCGTAGATCTTCTAGCTTTTACCCACTTTTCTTTAGATCTTCAATGGCTTGTTGCACTGTGCGGTGATCGAAAGCAAGCCAGTAGCTTGGAGCTGCAGAAGCGCGTATATCGTTGAACAGAGGGTTTGTAGCTCATGGATCTGGTAAAAGGGCAAAATATGCAACCAAGCAAGTACTTAACCTACTAGAATCGAGAGATGATGTTGTAAGCATCGTGGCAACAGCCACGTTAAGACGTTCCAATGTCCTTGCCTTTCCTGAAATATGATGCAGCATCCGTATGTATGCAATGATGCAGATGAAATTCTCTGCCAACTTAAATGACGCACGTGAATCTAATCTGCTGGTCAGGTGAAACTAACCTTGTTCAAGGATTTCATCGACGAGAATAGGCTGCAAACCCCAATCAGCCCCACTAAAATTCTTTGCTCGGTCTGTGAGAAAAAGCAACAATGCTTCGCAATTTATGACAATTTGAGCCTGTCAAACCTTTTAAAGCATGAAAAAGAGTACTTTGAAATTGTCTCAGTGCTTCAAAACGAATTTTGAGCTCACGTGAACTAATCTTGCAATCCAATGCCCCTGCAAGTCAAAAAAGCAAAGAGATTCAAAATTGAGAACATGGCATGTTGTTAATAGTCTGTTGAAGGCGTTGGAGCACTGGAGCTATGAGTGGCCAACGTACCAAGTCCCGATATCGTCGTATGTGCCTGCTTAAGCGATTCTGCACGAGCACTGTGCCGAACTTGTTGATCGAAGTCATCGCTGATTTTTGTTAGTTCGTGTGATTCTTCAAAAAGGCTTGATTCTTCAAGAACACAAGGGATGTGCACACTGCCGTCTGCGCTAGGGAGGCAGGTTTCGGTGTGCAGTCGCTTCATATTATGCAGCAGCGGCATCCCTGGCTCGACTGGTGCTCCTGCTTCTACAAGTGTATTGACTTGTCCCACAACGACTGTAAACCAGACGACAAAAGCAAATAATGGCTCACGAGTCAGATAAACTGAGCCAGTTGCTGCCTACTGGAATATTCCTGTAGTATTAAACGTGTACTTACGTTCACTAAGAGCTGACATAAGACGATCAGATAATTCGCAAAGGGTGCGATGGCTCGAAGGCTTAAGCAGCGAGGTGCGCCGTTGCTCTCGTGCTCGCTGAAGAGCCCGCCTGCGCCTCCCTGGAACAAGTTTTTCGATCCGAGATGTGCGCTGTTTGACTGAGCACATAGCATCTAGATGATAGCTGCTTTGTCCACCAAGAGATAAGAGCAATGAAGGCCATGAGAAAAATGGCAAAGTGGCGCCGCCCTCTCCAAAGTAGGAGTCGAATCCTGTATATGCGATTAACAGGTTCCAGAAGAGACCCAATACTGTAAAAAATCAAATCGCAGTGAACTCAATTCGAGATGAACGGTGGGATGTGAAGGAGCAGATTCTGCAAGCAGCTATACTGATCGGCAAAACTTACAAAATGGGTTGCGTGTTCCTACTATAGGCACTATTGAGCGCGGGAGCGGTGACGCAGTCGGCTCCGTGGCTTTATTTTTCGCCAGAGGGTTATGCTGGTGCACTTCTTGGACAGACTCATGTGCATGCCCGAGATGATTTCCAATAGCACTACCTCCAAGAGCCACGCCAGCTATGCTCCGCAATTTATTCAAAAGTGCCTCTTGCAAGCCTGATCTCTCCTCAGGTACCTCCGAGCCACTCGCCAGCATGCTACGAAGAAAGAAAAGCTGTGATCTATGTGCTGCAGGAGGTGTTCCTTCTTCGGCTGGAAGATCTATGTCCTTGAGCATTTCGAGATATTTGGTGGACCATTCTTCCACGCTGGGCGCAGTAGAAGCCGCTTCTCCGCCGTAAAATGCCAACCAGAGTTCTGAGAAAATCGATTTACATGTTTTAAAATACATTATCATGTCTCTTCACATTTTCTAGATGGACAGAAAGTCAGTGCTATACTGTGTTTACGGAAGAACATTTTTGTTGTTCTCGCGTGAACTCACTGTTCGCAGCTTGCTCTAGTCCATTGTCAAGCAGCATGAGTTCCAGTTCCTCAATGTTTTGATCTCGACTTGGTGGCACCGTCACATCGGGGGAAAGGCTACTTGCTGGACAGATGAGGCTCAAGAAGTCTGTGTGGTGCCCGCTCTGACTCGAGCTCTCATTCCCCTTGAGACTCTCTACTGTGGAGTCCAGCGAGAGAATAGCAGTCGGTATATTAGTTGGCCCTTCAAATCTTTGTGTTGGTGTCAATGTGAAGCTGCTTGCCAGGCTTATTGTTGCCCCCTTGAAGGGCAATACAAAGAGCAAAACGGGCAGCAAAAAGATATTGAATAGTCCCAGCATCATGATTTTTTTTAAGACTTTGCGGGACGCAGGGAGAATCGCCGCGATAACAGGGAGATACTCTAGTTGCATCATTGTCTGCTGGCACGTTTACGGCAATTTTTTCCGGCCTCATTTGATGAAATATCCACTGGCAATAACACCGCCGAGCGAAGTACCAGTCATGCGGTAGAGATCAATATGGCCGACAAAAAAAAACGAAAAGATAAAAAGCAGGTAATCCAATACTGCGAACATTTGGAAAATGTAGTGCTAGCTTGACACCCAGGACGCGTTGATAACCGATCATCGAAGCCACAGGCCACCAGTCGGTCGACCGCCATAAGCAGTCAGGTCGCCTGATATTCCGTGCAAACCCTTTGTGATCGACAACTAAGTGAGGGCATTTGAAAACTCCATGTTTTCAAGTATTAACACATCTAAAACGCATTTTTCATTGTCAGAAGACAGTATTCGTCGCTGGTGCAGCTGTCCAGCTGGACCTGGACCACGCCCACCGGGTTCTGTTGGTTCGCTTGTGACCTCGTAGTTTTGCAGTCTCGGTGTATGATTTCTAAAGCGGTGGTTAACTTATTTCTCTTGGAATTAACCACCACGTTTTCAAGTTTTGAGCATAAACAAAGATTTTCGGTAGAGAAGGAGCCGCCAATCTTCCCCAACAGACATTCCATACAAAGCCTTCGGAAACGTCAGCACTGACGCAGCCGTAGTGAATCGTAATTACTGCTGCTCCCTGCCATGAAGCAATAAGGCAGAAATAGTATACATATTTCATTGATTTTCTGCTTTCTGCAGCAGGGGCATCCCGCCACGTATCTCCTGTGCAATGCCTTCCCACTCACCCCAGAAGCTTTGCACATGTCCACCAGCTATAAGGCAAGGACGCTGGTCTGGCAATTCCCTATGCTCTTTTTCTAAAGTACGTAATACAGCAAGGTCAAAAACGCCGAAGAATGGCAAGAATGCTAAATCTATCGTGCAACCCAGCGCCCCCATCCAGTCACCAAAGACATCCGTCTGCTCGTGCGCCCTAAAACGTACGCCTTTCATCTCAGGAGTGATATAAAAGAACCAAAAACTATTGTCCCGTGTAGCAAAGTTCCACTGACGAAACACCAAGGAAACGGTAATCTGCCCGCACTTCACTGGCATCTCGTTACTAATCGGAAGTTTCATCAACAACCTCAGAGTCCCTCTGAACCTGCTTCTGCGTCAGGCGAAAGGGAGTCTTGCCCGCAACTAAAAGCAAAGCAGCGCACGTGGCAGCTGAGCCCAACCACCACAAAAAGCGCTGCATGTCCCATTCTTTGCTGGCCTCCTCATCGTCGTCATAACTTCCATAAAGTGTATTGATCCGCTTCTGTCGCCAAGAATGCACACGCAGTGAAGCTCCTCGTGCCACGTCAGAAAGTGACAAGACACCAAAAAGAAACGAGGGCCCTTCTGGCCAAATACGGTAAACCTCCTGCACCCTACGGCAGTAATGAAGCAAGCTCCCCCTGTTCAAAAGCATAGCTTGCAGCTCTCGGTGATCTGAAAAAACAAACAGAAGATAGAAACCACTGGCTTGGCTCCAACGGAAAATCAGGCAAACTGGTGCGAGAAAAGGGCTGAAGAGTCGCATAGGCCCGCTAGCCCGAATTAAGTAGGAAATGCTATATTAAAAACAGCTATCCTTCGACCGAGTGAAAGTAGTAAAGAGCGCATACAGCGAGCCACACACAAAGAACATGCAAGCTCCAAGGACTTCGTTGCGGTGAGACTGCACTGCGGGCCATACGAAATGGGCAAAACATACCGGGCAGCGGCAAAGAAAACAGAATTGCCAGGTGTGCGAAAACAAGAGCGTCCAGCACACTCGCCTTGTACCCTCCTAAATACTGCTTTCCCTGCAGCAGCTGCTCAACAACGCGGAGGGCCCTGCGGAGCTTGTCAATGACCGAGAGCTCTTCCAATGTAACCAATTCGTGTGTCGAATCACTGTCTACACAGCTTGGGAACTGCCGTTTCAAATCCTCTGGTAATGCACAGGGGCTTCTGCAAGCTACTCTAGAACTGCAAGCACTGCGTTTCATAACCCAGCAGTAGTAGCTCCCGTACACAAAACCTAATGTATTTTTGTGCAGAGGTCTCGTGAAACCGCGAAATGTTGCCTCATCCTTCCATAAGTAGAAGCACTGCAGGCGCAGCACAAGACACAGCATTCCCCCAATGAGTATTTAGCCACTTCGCCCAGGTGAAACTTCGTGTGTGTTGCTTGATTTCTGAGCATTCTTCCTTGAGTCTTAAAGGCTCTCCTAATGAAGCTGGTTCACCATCGAAATAACTCAAACACAGCAGGATGAATTAAAAGCAAAGTGTTCCTGTCCCACTGAAGTGAGCTGGGAGTTCGTTGGTTGCTACGGAGACGGCAGCTGCTTACCAGTGCTGTCTGGACAGCCTGCTGCAAAAGCTCAGTGACTGCGAGACGAATCGCCTTCTCCACTGATTCACAAGTGTGCGCGTCACAATTTCCAATGCAAAGAACATCATCAGGTAAGCTGCCACCTCTTGCATCTCTGTTCTCTGCGTTCATCGGTCCGTTCCCAGGCTCGTTAGGGGCACTTTGGCAACAGTTAACTCCGTCTACTGTCTGCTTACGCATATGAGCATGGGCAAATGACCTTAAAGTCTCGATCAGCTGGATACCACTTAATACGGCGCCTGTCTTCGGGTCTACAGCAGCAGGAAGGGCGGGGCCACCACCTTCCAGTGGCCACCACGAATGTCTGGGAGATCCTAAGTGTTGCGGTGAAGATGGAATGGGAATCTTTTCCCATGTGATAACCATAGGAAGGCCGAACATTCGGTGCAAGCAAACAGCTTCCAGAGTTTGTGGGCACACGAATACTTCACCTATGAGAGGGTCCACAGCTGGAGCTGCGTGAACTACAAATGTTACGGGCTTGGCATCACACGCAGTTCCCTCTTGATCACAAGAAGCTCTCTGCGAAGAATTAGGCTCCTCATTTTTCGCGCTAACTGCTGCATTACTTTGTAGCTTCCTCCAGCCGTCCACTTCCTGGGATGGATCTTTCGGTGCATATGGAGTTGCACTGTGGGGGATGGAAGCTGCAGCCTGCCCTTCTTGTTCTTGAGAAGCAGTAGGACCAAAGCTTTGCCTACGCTGAACATCCGTATTGTCAGAATTTGGCAGCCCCCTGCTTTTCAGCATTCCCTCACTCCAGCTAGATGATTCCCCCATCATCTATTGTGGATAGAAGCTCCAACCTATGTGCTTTGGGCCACTCCTGGAACACAATCCTAATCTTAAGCTTCCCTTATGAATATGCAAGTGTTATTACGGAAACACCCATGGTCCACAGGCTACGGAAAAGGGACGGGCCGACGTCATGTCTGACGGCGCCAGCAGTGCGAAAGTAATCGGCCAATGAACGAACAAAACATAAAACCAAGTTTTCAAGAAACACAGAAGGACCGGTTAAATGCAGAATAAGCTTAAATTTGTTGGCTAAAGGCAAGGATCCGTAGCACGTTTCCTGTGTAGTTTGGGCCTTGGCCTCCTGTTGTGCTGCTGCATGCGAATGCACAATTATTGCCAGGCAAATAAGCGAAGCATTGAAATAACCAAATTAGCACGATGGTGAAATCAAAAGAGGTTTCTTCCTAACACAAAAGGCTTTTGACGCCGAACGCGTCGATTGTTCCTGCCACCACTCATCCCTCATAGCTGGCGGTGTATACACGCTGCGCGAATCCGGACGGCCCACTATTGCGGCGCAACACCTTCGTGGTTACTACAATATAGATAGCTTTTGGCAGTATTTAGTAACACAGGTACCATGTATTTCCAAATGCCCCAACCCCTTGATAGAGAGGGCCGAGCTATTCCCGTGGCACCAGAATGCTTCAACAACGCCGGTCAGTACAAGCGTACTTATTATTAGCATATGTACTCTCCCCAGCCTTCTTTGTGATGAATTCGAGTGAAATAGCTTGCGAGCGGTAGTAGCCGTGGAAGCTCGCGCCGTTCTAATGCCGGCGCGTCCACCTGACCCAAAACAAAAAGAGTAAACAGTTTCGTTGTGAATCCTAATGTTAAGAGCTAGCGCCAAAGATAGAAAAAACTGGTATCATTAACGTTTTCCGTAACCGACTAGAGTCGCACGGGCCTTCTTCAATGCTCTCATATGGTTTTCTACCGAAAGTTCCCCTGCGAGTTGATTGCATTTCCCTTTATGGCAGTCTAAAGCAGTATCTAAATGGTGTGCATTCGTAGAAGCAGCATCTCATTTACCCTTGGCGCCTCTCTCCAGACTCCCGCTCGTTCATCCTCGTTAGGCGACCTTCGACGACGGCAAAACTCCATAGCTACTTCGCGCCCCAGTGATGCATTGCATATCGACGCCCGCGACTGCCTTTATAAAGTTCTCGCGCACTGCATGCAAGGGCTAGCTGCGCAAGAATGGAACGGGAAACGCATCGTTTGTGCCAGGGCGGGCCTTCAGGCAGGCGTTGAAGGCAAGGGAAGGAAAGCCTTCGCTCAGCAAACAAAGAAGCGCATTAAGAGGGCTTTCATCAGCTCTTCAAGCTCTTTCTAGAGTGAGCCGATTGTTTGGAGAGGGTTAGACGCGGACGAGGAAGGGGCCCGAAGTCGTGTAGGGAGTAGACGTGTTGGTCCAAGATGGCTGTCACCCAAAGGATATGGTGCAATCCCTCTAGTTTCCAGTATTCCAGCGAGACAAAAACATGTACCACGTGAAACGAAAGACATCCGTTCCCTTGGCTGCAGTTCGCCACCGACAGTAGGCCAAGTGAGCACCAGCGCTGCTACGTTTCAATTGCTGCCGCCAGATCACTCAATGTTACCAACGGCGTCGCGCCTTTACGCTCAAAATAGCTACTGCGAAAGAATAATTTGGGAGCTTAGAATGGGGGATCCTGAAACATTCTTCAAGCTTTTGCTCTTCGGCTCCTTTCACCCGAAGGATCCTCGACGCAGCCGTGCAGTCTCCGGAACTAGACTGATATACACCAGAACAATCCCCGTTAAGCAATCAAATTAGTCAAATAAATGAGACACTAATCGGTATGAAAAGCAGCGAATTCGCAGAGGGAATAGCTGAGGGCTCTCTTTGTGCTGGGCACTGGTCTCGATGCTCTCCCCACTATAGTTTGGCCGGTCATTCCATCTTAAGTGCATACTAGGATTGAGTTCTAGCTATATATGGGACTCGAAATAGTAAGGACAAGGTACGTTGGAAGGGAACTATACGCTAGATAACGACGAACTTCGCCGCCCATACCAAGCACCCTTGCGGGGACAGCCTGGACATACGGCGTCCTGAAGCGACGCCACCGCTCTGGCTGCAGCGTAGGTTCATAATTAAAGATTAAATTGATGTATATAGCAGTAGTTTGGAGAATAACCAGTAAAGGGAGGAACAGGTCACGCATTGGCCTTGGATATATATTCGCTGTAAGGAGCCCAATTTCATATGAAGCACTACTGTAGAGGAGGCTGTACTAGTCAAGCGTGCGCTGCATTGGTCGCGGTGAGTGCTGCGACGTGCTGCCCTGTGCCAACAGTGATGTGTCTCGACGGAGCCTAAAATAGGCATTATCTGAACACGGGACTGTAAAGTTGATGACGGGATCGAAATTTTATTGATGAAAGTTAAGTCCTGTGCTATACTCAGAATCAGTAATATGCTGCAGTTTCTTGTCTTTTATTGAAGGGAATGCCGTCGAGTGCACGGAGCTAGCTGGGAAACAGAGCCCTACATGACCTGACGAGACTGCGCCTGCATGGCTTGCTGGCAGAAGAAGGCGCAGAGCAATGACCGGTGGTATCTTTTGGCAGGTGAATGCCATTACATATTTCCGCAAAAATAATGCAAACTCGCCGATTCCTTGTTAATGCGTATCGTCAAAAGTAAACCTTTATATCGTAACTTGCATGCCTAAACCCCAGCTCACCAGTGCAAACGCTGCGCATTAAGCTTCTTGCGAGTGGTTCTCGTGCATCCCCATAACTCAATGTTCCACTGATCATTGCAAGGGCTATTCATTCAGCTTCCCCTGAATTTAGTGTTCTAATATCTCAAGTGTTTCTAACCTGCTAAAATTACTGAAGACAAAAGTAAAGTAATCCTAAAGCAGGACAAGAACCACACAAGGAGGTTAGGATTTTGCAGCAGGAACGAAAAAGCAAAGCTGAAATCGCATTTGACCGTTGTAGCCGCGGCCCAATCTTGGAATACAAATAAAAAATATTGAGTTTAAAACTTCAACTGAAAATTTGTGCCTTATCTAACGAAGTTTTCAATGCGTTAAACTAATACACAGAAGAATTGAGCACTGGAGGCCAGAAGGGGTGACGACTGATTGCATCTCAGACGCTTTTCAAAACCCCTATAGAAGCCACCAAAAGTAGTTTAAGTGGGTTTTACACAAGTGTATTCTTTTTAAATTCAATCACACCCAACAATCAAACTAACTCGTCAACAATGTTCGAGCATCGGCGGAACACTTGAAATTGAACTAAGCTGAAACACTGCTCAGTATTTGTCTTTCCCCATTGATTTCAGTATGAAAGGTAGACGGACATTGCAAAGAATAGATGAAACTCAATATAAATGATTTTTTTCCGAGTCATTGTCTTGTCGCTTAACTGCGTAGATCAAGTGGGCAGATCTGGGGCTGCAGCGAGGGCCTGTCTCTGCGGTAGTTGTTCGCTCGTCGAATTCCCTTGCAACCAATAATCATTAAATGATAAACCCTTTTGGTTTTTTGAGTTTTATTCCTCCCAGGGCGTCACATTCAGTACTGAAGAAGACCCCGCTGACTGAATAACGCAACGTGCGGTACTGCGCCGCCACCCCAGATAGACGGAGCACACTCGCGCGCACCTCGCCCCAACAAAATGTAGCAGCTCAAACAACTTCGGATGTCTTAAATATGTAATTGTATCCGAACGCGATTTGAACGCAAGAGAAAACACCAGCATGGAATTACCTTGGCCTGGGTCACCCGAGATCCCCTCCCTTGCTATTCCGGGGCTGACAGGCCCATCCTACCCCTCATTGAAACATCTACAGTATATTTCGATTTCGTTGTCTTTACACTCCAATCTGTGGTTGACTATTCCCGTACCTTGCGCTCTCGGTCCATAACTCCGCTGGAGCTCTACTTTCAGGGTAGAGTGCCCATTGGCCCGCTACAAGCACTCTAAAGAAGTGTCCCCAGAAAGGTAGGACATCCTCTGCTGGGGAGCGTGCGCTTATGCAATAGGTTCGTCTGCTTCTACGCTACTCCCACTTGGTTTCCAACGCACCTTACTGGAAACCCTGGTGGTATCCCTGAAATGTCAGTGGCGGTGTGTACAAGCCTTCTTTGACAGGCCTGTCTCTAATGCTGCCACGCTGAGCTTCTCTAGACGGCTTATTTTTTTGAAAGGAGAAATTATTGATAGAAGGATGCAAGAAGAGACGCAGAGATTTGGAGGCCACTTGTTTTTCAGCTTGGGGTTTTGGTGGTTGCTTGCCAGCCGTGTTTGCTCAACATGTCTGGCCTTCACCGCAACAGGTGAGTTGCAGTGTCTTAGTAATGTAAATTTTTCTATCTGGTGAGGATCGTTCTTTTGGTCATTCCGGCTATATAGGCTTGCTGTGGCTTGTCGTGAAACGATGCCATAAAAGAATCGTCTTTGCCCTGTGAATTTTTTCAGGTGCTTCAGCTATTTCCATACCCGATGCTTTGTGAGTGTGTTTCCTGCAGGATATATACCCCTAGCAACAACAGCGCCAACTGAGGCAAAGTTGCCAGACGCAGCCGAAGCACTTCCACCGGTTTTCGTCCAAGAGCCTAGTCGTGGAGCCTTACCTGTGTGTGACTGCACTGGACTCCATCATGGAACTGTGCACGACGCCGCATGTTCCATAGGCTTTTCTGATGAAGCCACCGACTTTTGCTTTATTCCGCCTTCCTACTGCGCAACTGTGGAATCCGGGGAGATGCTCACAGTGAATGGTAGTCGCTTGGAAGAATACTCTATACTCCTTGTTGACTGGGGGAAGACCAAGGAATCGGCAGATTACTACGAGAAGGCCCTACCTAGGGCGTCGACGCCAACATGCCGCTGCTGGCCCTTTAACGGTGTAATGGTGGCGCCGTGTGAGCAGCAGTGGCCTCCACAGGTTCGAGCCGAAGGCACAGGCGGTAGCAACACAAGTGCAGGAGATTTATCAGCTGCCTCTGAATCAATCCTTGCGGGTGGGGTACTTTCACGGCGCCAATCGGCATTGAAAAAATCATTTGTCTCTGGCGGTGATGCTCCTGACGCAGCAATTCATCGAAATTTGTTCCACACGCCTATTCAGGCCACAGGCCTCCAGCGGTTAAGCAAGTGGGCACGCCACTTGGCCGTTTGGAGACAGGCAATAACAGGAGATAGCCATAGCTCAAAAGATGTAACTGCGCCTTCAGTGAATACCACGTGTCATAAGGGCTGCGCAAGCTGCTTACAGCCTGGTCGAGATCGCTGCCTCACATGCTTCAATCAGTTGCCATATCCCTACCGGCCGTTACCGGCGGGTTCACACCCTCCTAACCCCAATAAGCTTCCCTCTGACATTTACGGCTCTAATGCTTACAAAAAGCAGTATCATGCTCACATTGCCGCTCACCGAGATGGTAGTGGTTACTGCATCCCATTGGCTTTCGGGGGCGATGCCCTTGCAGCGGCACATTCTTCATGTCTAGCTTCGGATTCATCATGCGTTAAGAAAAATGTGAGACCACTGGAGCAGCCAGAGGGCGGGTTCTTGGAACTCAATAACGGCAGTCACTGCCACGCGTCCTGCGCTGCTTGCCGTGCTGATTGCTGCCGTGGAAAGGCTGACAACTGTCTGGCGTGTACCGGGCCAAGCCGGATATTCCATTCACTCTATGGAGATGGTACAGGGCGCTGTATAGATTTAAGGCTCCCCGATGACCAAGTACAGACGACAAATCTTGTGGAAAAAGGACAAGATGAGGGAATGATGTACATGCAGCAATTAGCGAACTTCGAGGGTGAAGAAACAGGCAGCTTTTCAGCCGTCCTTCAGTCCATAATCAGTATCGCCTTTTCTAGCCCCGCTGCACCTGACACAGGGAAGCCCAAAGTCGCAGCATCGTTGGATAAGAGCAGGAATAGAAAAGGCCCATCCTTTCTTCCACGACGATCTATTTGCGACTCATTACCTCAGCGCATTGGAGATATGCCGACTCGCGCCTGGTCTCAGCTCATGTTTGTTCATGCAGACAACAACTTGGAAGAATCTGCTCTATTAGACTTGGAAGAAATGCTACATCCGTGGAGAGGCGAAGTAGTGAAACGATATGCTCGGGCCGCTATGCGAGGGCGCGGCACGCCGCCTTTGCCCGTTGGTGGATCGGCACTGAGTGGTTCCACAGCCCAAGAGGCACTAGAGGACCTGTATCTTGTCGTTCTGATTGATCGTAGCAAGCAGACCACTTCAACAGACATGGGGACAGTTCATGCATGTCCTGAGCTGGAATACTCCAGTTTAGGCCAAGGTGTCAGGCAACTACCAGGAACAAGTGAAGTCGAGCTCAATGCCCAAATGGCATTTGAGCTACTGCGAATCCATTTGCAAGACGGCAGGCGCGAATGGCTGCTCCTTCGCAGTCTTGGGGAGGTGAATTTATCACTCAATATTGCTGGCTAGGCACTTGAAACAGGCAGTGCCTCGCGCGTGGTCTTACGTAATTTCGTTCTGTCCAATCTTCCAGGTATATCTGCAGGTGCAGATGCACGTGTTTTGGTACTAAGCTGGTGCTCAAGATATTTTCGAGTCTCTGTGTACGACCCGTTGGCCTGCAAGCGACTCCACGCGTGTCCATCTTAAACGGAAAGTGCGTAAATCTGGTTCCGTAGGTTGATATGAATGACCCTGGAGTTTTAAGAACTGCTGTGACGCGACTCCTCGACATATTTCCGTCGAGGCACTACGCAGTCATCTTGTGGAATCACGGTTCGGCTTGGGCTGGGTTTGGTGATGACGAGAGCAACCCAAACAATCAGCCGATGAGCATTCATGATATCGCACTGGGACTCAAAAAGTGAGTATAGTCTTTCACGCAGTAAGCTGAAACTGGCAAGTAAGTATCTCTTTTTCTGTCAGGTCGCTGACTCATTTCTGCAGTGGCATTTCAGGAAGTAAACTAGGGAAGGTGGACCCTTCTTTTCGCCTTTCTCTCCTCGGCTTTGACGCATGCCTCATGGGTTCTTACGATGTTTTGGAAGCTCTTGCTCCAGTAACCCACTTCTTTTTAGCCAGCGAGGAGAACGAGCCGGGCCATGGATGGAATTACAGGCACGCTTCTCGCACAACTTCTGATTCATGGGAACCGCTTGTTTGAAACAAAGCGTACATGACTTAATCCAGTGCTGGATTATTTTGTGGTACTGCTCTTGATTACGTACTTTTCGTGTCAACTCTTCAATCAGGTCCATGGATCCAACTTCTCTCACCCGGAAGCCACCTCCTCCCTACAGAACGGCTACAGCATTCGAGTATGGCGCACGCTTTGTTACCAGCTATGGCCTTCACCCGCCGTCCTCCAATGCCTTGACGCTTGCTCTTATCGAAGTGAGAGCATTCAATGAGTTCAAGCAGAAGTTTGAAGAACTACTAGAGGTGCGCTCCAACTGCACAACGTTTTTTCTGTGCGTTGGATCCTCCATGATATCTGGAGTTCTTTGAGGTGGCTGTGCTGGCTGCAGTGTTTATAGAAATCTTCAGATCTAGATGGAAGTCAACAGCATCAAATAGTGTATAATTGTGGAACGGGGTTCATGGTGCGGCTGCATCCATCTTCATTCGAAGCCATAGCAGAATATCATTCTTGCCGCTTCTGTGTTGATATTGGATGCATATTAGGGTCTTTATTCCTGCGGAGGAAGCAATATAACCCGACGAGTGAGGCGCGCGCTTTCTCAAACTTTCAGCGTTAGAGGCTGCCGAATGCTGGGCTTATGCAGCTGTTATGACTTGAACGACTTTCTGGCAAATCTCTTGCAGCAGTTTGCAAGCGAGGAAAATGACTTAGGTAGAATTAGCATGCAGTCACTTGGTCATGATGACGAGCTTTCGTGGGATGACAGTAATAGTGAAATGCGAGACATAACGTACAGACGACTGCAGCATACAAATGGGCAACTGTACGCGATAAATGCCTTGGGTGCTGCCCAAAGAGCTTTGACGGATAAAGTCGTCGCGGCTCGGGTGTTCTTTAAGAGGATGGTCGTCGCTGAAGTTGGTAGCAGGGAACCAGGCAGATACGGGGGCCTGAGCATTTACTTTCCTGATCCCAACATGGCAGTGAGGCATGGCCCTAAGAAACACTCCAGGGGCTTAACTGCTCTGTCGTTTGCAGCTTTGTGTAAAAGTGCTGGAGTTACTGGCCCCACCCCAGAGTATCTGCGAATTAAGGTGCACATGCAATGCTCCTACGTTGTTCGGCCGTTGTTTGATGCGCATGCACTTGTGGAACGATAGCTGACAGGGCTAGGGGTGCTCGAATAAGCCTGTAAATTGCCTGTTGCACAGGTTAATTGCAAAACTCACCGAAGCGCAGCCAGCTGGGCCCGGCGTTACACCAGCACCATTCGTACGAAGTTTTCCTCCTTCGTTTCATCCGTGTTATCCAACCGAAAAGGTAGCGTGTGCTACGCTCCATGGGGAGGCACAGGAGATGCGGCACAAGATGCTACGGGCACGATACCACAGCATGCCGCAGAAGCACCACAATGGTTTGGCATTCTGTGCAGTAGAGTCCTCAAATCGTACCTAGACAAGCATTTAGGGGCAGCTGTGGGGATCTCTGCTGTGCTTCCAGCGACGGTGGCTTCGGCTATGATGTTTAGGGGTGAGCATTAGCCCTCTCACATGCTGCGGTTCTCTGATGGTGCTGACCACACTGGTTCATGCAGTCTGTGTCGGCTTGCATTCATGTGCTCTGCGAATGCCTTAGCTAAAGATTGCAATATCTGCAGAAGTAGGAACCAGTATGCGTGGCTGCTGATATTTTGATCTCTTGGGAAGTGCTGTTCAGCTGCAGTCTCTAAACCACGCATCTAAGTAATTTGCAACCTCCTTGAGGAGAAACACACGGTAGTTTCTTGAACATCAAAGCTGTGTTTCGCACACAGGTTTCGCAGCTAGTGTCGCGAATAACGGGAAGCCTGAAATAATTATCACAAGCACAGCCCAAGCGACAATGACGGATGCCGAAGTGAAAAGCTCAACAGTTCCCCTTACTTCCAGTGGGATGTCCGAAGAGGCTCAAAGGTTGCATGCGCGATCTAAAGCTAATCTTCCGGGAAGCAGGGCGCACGACGCTAGAGCTGAGCCATCAGACACTGCCGCTGCTCTCCGCGAATTTACAGTGGTGCAGGGGTGGTGGGACACTCAAGTTTGGATCCTGAAACAGCAGCTGCGTCTCGACGATTCTCTGAAGGACCCAAGACCCCGGAGACAAACGCACAACGGCTCGGCCAAAGACGCGGACGTAGAAGCAATTGTCGTCGCAATTCAAGATGGACCTGCATCATCCCGATTCGGAGCGGGGAGGGCAAGTCTTTCGTAGGCATACGCTACTCCAGAGATTGGCGTAATATGTTTGCCCCTCCGCCGTTTCTGTTGTGAATCTTGCATTCATAATATTTTGTCAAGATGCTGCCTGCTGACCGTTCTTCAGGGTACCACTTTCAGCTTTCCATTCCTCTTTTTTAAAGATGCACTAGCTGCTGAGTGCTTGGAAGATTCTCTTCTGCATACGGAAGCTCTGAGTGCGCCGAAAAGCCCTCAAAACTCCTTCGAATCAAGGTCAACGGCAGGGCAGGCAAAAGCGCGCATGCTTCCAGCGGATCTTGCAGGTTTCAAAAAGCGCAGCCTGCAAGAACTTAGCAGCTCTCCTGTCGAAGATATGAATAAGCAGGAAGCTTCCGTGAAGCGCCACATTTTGTCTTCTGTGGTTCTTCCACTAGCTACGCCATCAGAGGACTTTCAAATAGTTCATGACGTAAGAGCTAACTCGCAGGAGCAAGCATCAAGCAGCTCTTTGCAAGCCTCTTCATCGGATTTGCGCGGCAGCCAAAAGCCCAAATTCGACGCCGAGTTGCAGGAGAAAGATGATGATGTCTCTAAAGTTCCTCAGCCGCGTCAACTATCTAGCGTGCGAGCTGGGGCCGCGTCTTGGTTGCTTCACGAGCGCCTAGGAAGGGAACCACAGAGGCACGTCGACAAAAAGCGGCAGTGTGGGGCAAGGGCTTACCTGTTGGCAGAGTGGGATGAGAATCGGAGGGATTCCAGTGAACTGGTGAGAAATAACTCACTGCCTTCCTTATTGCCCCCCTGAGCTCTTGAAAGCTTGCAGCATTTTCTTACAAATGATTCATTTGGGACAACATATGTTTGATGGCGGGGCACCGCCTCTATTTCTTGCCCTGCCTGCACATTCTGGTGGAAACTTGCAAGATGATGGTGATGCACGCAGGTCCTCTACGTGGTAGAGGACGAACAAGCAACGGAGTGGCCTCGCTCAAAAGGAGGGCTGCTGCGTCCCATCGAGCACCGCCTCCGGAGGACAACAGTTTTTCAGCAATACTTCGAACAGGCTCCTTCGTCTATTCCGAATGCAGTAGGTGCCCTGTTCGTGCTGCTGAGGGAGATTAGTAACTGAGGTTATCCCGCCGACTGTTCTCGCGGGCTTGAAGCATTTTCAAGAAAAGGGAGAAGCTGTCGCCTACGCAGAGCAGTCCTTCTTCTTTGCTTGTTCAGAGAGGTGGAAGCCCCAGGAACAAAGGCACTTCACAGTCTGGGATAAGTACGAATGCTGCATATCAACCACGCAGTAGCGCAACAGGGCATCAGACGGGCTTTTCGTCAGGCCATGGAGATGCTAGATTTTCGGAAAGCCTGTCGTTTACCAGAGCAGCCGGCAGTCAGCATGAAGCCTTCTGGGGCCAACAAGCTGACCAAGGGTCCGAAGAAAACGTTGCGGCTGTTGTGCTTGAGGAATCTCTTGGAGAGGCCACCTTCTTCTGGAACGTAGAGTCCGAAGTGGACAAACTTGTTCTCCAGCCACGTAGCATTTCCTCATTGCTTCGCGAGCGGCGCTCCAAAATGAACGTTGAAGGAAGTCAAGTGCTGGAAAACACGGAAAGAGTATGAGCTCTTCCCACTGGCACATTGGTTAGAGTTCACTTGCCCAGACTCGAAGGCTAGAGTGAAAGTGGCCCATGAACGAACCAGCAAACAGCCTAGAAAAACCCACTATATTTGCGTTGTGTGCAGCCTGTTGTGGGTTTCATCGCACAAGATCTCTTTGACCAAAGGGCTGTGGCAGCAAGTGCAGTGCCGTTGACCGAACGGCAAAGTCCTTCCTTTCCTCAGAGCCTCTGGGAATCCATAGAGCAAACGTTCGGCTTCGGAGACTATGCTCAAGAAACATTACAAGCCTCAAATGCCCTGCCATCTTCTTCCACGTGCCAGCCCTACTGGCTAGGAGACGGCATCTGTGACGAGATATGCGACACAGCCGCGTACGCAACCTATCAATGGGCTGCCAAAATGTGCAGCAATCGTGGCCCCCTGGCACCTTTTTCCTTGAGTATATATGCACAGGGGAGGGCTCAAGGGGCAGTCTGCTCCTGTAATTTGCTGCATTAGGTATGAATTTGATGGAGGAGACTGCGTACACCTAAATGCTGCAGCGGAAGACCTCCTGGAGCAGCAGGAAGTGAGGAGCGCAATTCACTTTGCCTACACTCCAAATGAATTATGGTGTTTTTAGTTCTTTTAGAAGGGTGCCCTCAAAATGAAGCTTTTAAAGTGTATACTGCTTGCTTACTACTGTTTGCGCCCAACGTGTCCTGTTTGAACGTAGCCAAAAGGCGCTTGCGTGGGCAACAGATGCTCTGAAATAGCTCTCTGTGAAGCCTACGAAGACACATCTGATGAAGGAAGAGGGCAGCATCTCGAGAGCCACATCAAAACAAAGCCTCATTCAGAGAACTCTGAAGGAAAGGAGGCGGAGGGAATGCCCGTCAGATCAGAACCTCAGGCAAGACGCGGTTTACTAGTTGTGCACCGGCGTGGGTCAATATCCATTAGTAGTGGCTGCTGCTTTTTAGCCAAACAGACTAAGCACGTGAAAGCAATGAAACGTAACATAAATTTAGAGCGCGAGGCCGCAAGTTGGTATTTGGAAAGACGAGATGAATATGTTCGACTTTGTTCTCCGGATGTCGACTGAATTAGTAAAAGCGAGAGGCAGCAGCGTTGATGATTCCTGTCCTCTGCAAGTGTTTTGCACATTTTCAGGAAACGCCATTAGTGGCAACTATTTGGGAGGGTCCGAGAGGACGTTACGTCTGCAGGTAACTTGGAAAATGATTATATCAGATTTCTCACACTGGGACGCAATGTGGATGAACACTAGCGGCTTATCGAGTCAAAGGCAAACATCTGCATCACTATAATGTATTTGGGTAGAATCTCTGATGCAAGAGGTGTTCTTGGAGCTAGCTTTGAATTTCCCCTTTGCAGTTTTTGCCTGAGCGCCCGCGCAGGTGCCCAAAGGGCTACACTGGAGATGGGACCTCTTGCGAAGATATCGACGAGTGTAAGGTCTTCGAGGAAGCAGTCTGCCACGCCAAGGCCATATGCATCAACACCAAGGGCAGTTACAGGTGCCTATGCAAGGTGGGCGCGCCAACTCAGCTCCTCTGCCATCTTATTCCCATAACCAGCAAAGACTAATGCTTCTTATTCTGACACAAAAAGCAAAGCGTAATGTTTTTCACTCTGGTAGAAATATCACAGAATAACGTGTGCCCCTGCTAAATCCTTTCGTGAAGGTGAAAGTTCCAATCGAACCTTGTGGATCGAACACAGCCAGTTTCAACGCACAAAACGACGGCCAAGTTCCAAATATTTTGTCTCGTTTGTGTGTTGATTTTGCGTGCATGCCAGCCTGGATACACCGGCGACGGCAGAGATGTCTGCATGTACGTTCTGTCTTCACTCGAAGCTTGAAACTCCCACATGAAACGAATCAACTTGTGAACAAACATTAGACAGCACTGAATTCTTTTCAATGTTTTCTGTAAAAGTACTAACATTTTCAGTCTAGCCCGAACAACGAACGTTTTCAAGAAGCAAATTCTGCATCGTCTATGGATTTGCGCAGCTTTGGATCCTCCTCGTTCCTTTGCAAGCTAGGTATTGTCAGAATGAATTTACTTCATGCGTAAGCAGCTGGATAGTCAAGAAGTGAGTTTCAAGCGCTGCGATGTGTGTTCAGGCCCAGCAACCAGAGCTACAGGTAAGGTGAGAGTGCAGCTTTTGCTTTCAGCAAGAAGTAGGGCGTTCACTATCTGGCTGAGCAAGCCTTCTTTTGCTCTATAGTGCACCATTACTTTGTACTGGTCTCTAGTCCTAATGCTTGCCTGCGGAGATCCTTTTTGTTGCGGCTTGTGGCAGCGTCCGCGAGCCTCTTTGCGTAGACTCGAACAACCGCCCTCTGTGTCCTCCTACACTTCACTGCCTAGCTGACGGGTCGTGTGGCTGTCGGGAGGGTTACACGATGGATAAGTAAGGTTTTCAGATTCGCGATCAGGGAGAAAAGGCTGTTCGAAGTGCTCTCCAGCGCACAAGCATAAAAATTGTAGAAAGGAGAAGCGCCGCCATAGTGCAAATGCATTTATAAAGGTTTTACTCCTTCGTTGCGTGTATCTTTGCCAGCGGAAGTTGCATCGATATCGACGAGTGCTCTTCCGGACTCGCAAGCTGCGCCTCTCCCTCCATCGCAACTTGTGTTAACACAAGTGGGGGATATTTCTGCAGTTGTGTTGATGGGTATGAAGGTGATGGGCGCCAGTGCGTCGCCAGCCCCTCCACAGCTGAGGCAGAAATTTCTATTGCTATGGACTACCATAAAACAGTTGCTGCTGCGGGAGGTATCCAACTGCTTAAAGAAGCACTGATTGACGCAATCTTGCAGGTACGTTTGCCCGGCCGCAAGCCTGTTTAAGGCAGGGCGGGTTAGGGTTTACGATGTAGGATTTTGCGGTTCATGCTTAAAAGCTTAGATTTCAGGTTTTAGCGTCTACAGTTAAGGGCTTGAGAATTTCATAAGTGAGAGCTCCAGGGCTGTACCCGTCACTTCCCTTGTTCAGGGGGCACATTCAGGTTCTTGTAGTGTCAGAGTCAGCCCCACACTAGGAAACGGGAATTTTCGAAACCAGATCAACGCGAAAAAACCAATTAGAATCAACAACGTGGGGAAGCCGATTACGTCAGGCAAAATATGTCCAGCGCAAATGCAACATGAACCTGTCTTCTGCTTTTTCATGCTTTTCCGCTCAGGCAATCCCAGGGCTGGGCGACAGGAAACGCATTGAAGTCTTGAGTATTTACGAAGGAAGCATCAATGCTGTTCTTCGGATTCATCCTCCGGTGGCGGATGGACCAGCCTCCTCTGAAGGATCAGATAGCCCCCGGCAGCTCACAGCGGCTGAAGCTCTGCTAGCTCTCCAGGAGCAGCTCGAGGAACCACTTTCAGTCCTCAGGACAGGACCTTTTGGGGAATACGCTGCATACGCTACAATAGGTGCGTTGACACGCAAATGCGTCGCTCCAGGAACAGATATGTGAAGAGACCAGTCATTTCTTGTTGTTCATTTCCCTGAAGCCACCAGAAAGCATTTCCTATGTGCCATGTGTGACTTTGCCGCAGAGCGGTATACCTTCCTAGATCGTTCATCAGCCAACACGAACTTTGACTTGCTTGCGTTTTTAACTGACTGGCTGCCGGAGTGGCTGAAAGACTCTGTACCGAGAGAATTACTCGCTGCATTAGAGTTACTGTTGCTCTTAATATGCATTGCCGTCGTGGGCTTGGGTCTAAGACGCGCAATAAAAAGGTAGGCTTTCCCTTCGATCGCATTTCAGCTCTACATGCTACCACGTGATATTTTAGCTCAGCTTCATGAAACTTGCGTTCTCGTTCAGTAGCTGCGGCACAGTTTCGCACTACTAATCTTCTGCCCCGTATCTATTAGATCAATAGAACTGCTTGCTACAAGTTCGTGTTGCGGAAGCTTTTAGCAGTTCTGTGCTGCGCTGTTTGTATCCTCCTGCCGATAGGTCCAGGAGAGGGTCAGCAACTCCTGCTGCGCGGCATCGGGTCAGGCCCCGACGTGGTTCCTAATCTCCTCTTAATGTGTTTCAAAGCCGCTTCTTTAGGAGCTCCTGCAGCTGCCGCTAGTACAGAGTAACGCTGTAGAGCAGAAACTGCAGCCGGGACGTACAGCCCATGCAGTTGCATAGCGCTTATCGTTTAACTTCAAAGGTAAGCTGGAGATTCGCACTGAACAGGTAAGCTGCGTATGCCGGACCCACTTTACTGTTGCAAGCCGCGCGTATGAGAGCCGCAACGCTCTCAAACCGCTGCCTTACAGGCTCTGAGGCTAGGACGCTGTTCTTGTTCCTCCTGTGAAACTCGGTGCCAAGCTCGCACGTTCTGTAGTGAGAAGAGCCCCATGGATGCTCCAGTGCAAGTCTTGTCACTCATGAACATTCCTAATTCCGTCTATCAATGTGTCATTTGACAGTTAACTACCCTGAAGAAGCAGTCGCTTTAATCATGGTAGCAGTCGAAGACGGACAAGCTCAGTCATGAATTCGAACATAAGGGCTGAGTTAATGGTTCAGTCAAAGTTGCTGGTAAAGAGTCTGAGTGTGTAGTTTAGCAGTTACAGATTACTTTGTACAGTTGCTGCCCAAGCAGTGGTTGCTGCTTTAGCCATGCCGCCTTCCCGTCAATAAGGGGCCCACTCGGCAGCAATATTAGTACTTCGTTTGTATCTAAATAGTTTCAGCTGCCTTTTTGGAATATTCCAATGAAAGATGAGCATTCATGCGGTGAGCGTTTGCTCTCCAGTGGCTGGCAAGGCGACACCGAACGGCACCAGCTGCCTTTGCCGCCAGAATCATTCTTCTTTAAAGAGTGAACAAAATCCATAATGCATGATATAAAAGCACTATTCCGAGTTACACGTAGCTTCAACAGCTACTTTAAGTTGCTGCCGATGGAACCTTCGAACAGCAGCGGGTCTGCCAACACCAGGCTTCTTGAACGCATGCCTGCTGCACGCCGCGGCACAGTCTGTTTCGCGATGAATAAACAGCCAAGATTAAAAAGTATATTTTACAGATTTATTCAAGACGTGTTCGATGGAAGTGTGCAGTAGAGGGGGTCTGTTCTGTGTAGCCTCGTGGGGAGGCAGCTGCGTAGCGTGAGGAATGTTTTCCAGTTTTGTCTTGCGGCTTTGGCGGGAAACGCGGTCGAATAGTGGGATTTCCTTCGCGTTTTCAACTCCAATGCCATTGTGACAGCGTCATTCAGGAAGCATTCCCGACGATCACCTCAGCGGTCTGCGCTCGAGGTGTTCAAGGGTTTTCAGTGTCTTGCACTGCACCCGCGTGGGGCGAACGGAGCAGCACATGTCCAAATCCGGATCATGCAATGCGAGCAGCAGCAGCGAGCTTCCTAAGAACCTGCGGACTGGACTTAGAAGGCACCAGCAGCGCGAGCTGTGCAGCAGCTAGCGGCGACGAAGATGCCGGCGGATCCGCAGGGAAGCAGCTCGCAGTGGACTTGGGCTGAAAGCCACGGAACTTCTGCTCCTTGGAAACCCCTAGGAGAGTCCGAGACGAAGCTTCTAGACCATGCTTACCGCGAGTCTTGGGGCCGCCTCGAGCTCGACATAGAGGGAAAGCCGTACGTCATAGATCCTTTTTTTCTGGATGCAGAGGCGCATTTTGCGGCGCCGCTGCACAGCGACGCAGAGCCCGGAATATTCATAGCGCGGGCCTTTGGCTCTGCTGCTCAGCAGCTCTTTGCCGCTCCGCATGCCCAGGAGCCCAGCAGCAGCAGCAGCAGCAGCAGCTGTTCCGCTGCGGCCGCGGAGAGCCGCTGCCCACAAACTGCTGCAGCGTCGCAGCCCGCAGTGCGCCGGCGCTCCTCCTTCTGCTGGAACGCAGCAAGCTGCTGCAGCTCAGCAGATCGGCAGCAGCGGCTCCGAAGCCAACCCCACGTACGGTGCCTCCCCGAGCTGCTGCTGCGGAGCTGCAAATGCATTATTTGGCCTATTTGGACCTTTTTATTCTTCAAATATGTCGATTTGAAGCTCTTAAATGCTTCAAAACTGCTTAATCGAGGCCTCAGATCGGTCTGCTGCCGCTGCCGTCGTGTTCTGAAATTCAGGAAACTACAGATGCTGAGGGCTTCCAGCTCGTGCTTCCCAGGCGCCACAGAGGCCGCCGAGAAAGTGAGGTTTTGCAAATAAAGAAATCTCAAGAAATGTTATTTCCTCTTGGGAATTTTATTTGCTCTTTCCCGGTGCTGGCCTGAAAGAGGTGTTCGTTTTGCACTGAAATGTGTCTAAACAAGTAAATATATACGTACATGTATGCATATACATATGTATATTGAAATACATGCGCATATATGCATATATATCCATATATATCCATATATATATATGTGTGTGTGTGTACAAATCTATTTGCCGGTGTTGTGTGCATGCATGAATTTGGCAGCATTAGCTAGTTGCACATGTTTCCCTAGCTAATTGTACATGTTTCTAAAGTATTATCTGCATGTGTTTGCCTCTGACTGCATGCAATATTCGCCGCTGCGGCTTTTTAGGCCATGGGGCCTCCACTGCGGACTGTGGGGCCCCGCGGGACTCCGTCGCTCGTTGGCGGGCCTTTCCCAAAGTTGATCTTGCGGTGAGGATTTTTCTCCCCAGCTGCAGCAGCAGACCAGTTGCTGCAGCAAAGCCTTTGCAAAGCTTTGTTGGTTTTACTGCCTTTCTTTTTAGCCCCCCATGCTGCACTGAGAGGCCAAGCCCCAGCGGCTGCAAGCACCCGCAGAGCCCCGAAACGTCTGCATGCATGCATGTATGCATGCGTGCTTGCATGCATGCATGTATGCGCGCATGGACATGCATGTGCAAGCGCGTGAACACTTGTGCAAGCGTGTGCATGCATGTGCATGCATGTACTATCCACATGCATATCATGCATGTGCATGCATGTACGCATGCTTGCGTGCATGCATGCATGCATGCATGCATGCATGCATGTGCATGCGGGACAGTGCACAGTGGCGCTGCAGGCCTGCGACGACTACCACCTGGTTCGGCAGGTGCTGATTGACGGAGTGGACACGGCGCTGCAGCACGGGGGCCGACGGCGGCTTTCTCCTGCGGGCATTGGCATAGCAGTGGCGCACTTTGCGGAGCTTTCTTTTCCCGTCAGGGTAAGCCTGCTGCTGCAGCGCTTGCCGGCGAGCAGCAGCAGCAGCTGCTGCTTGCGCAGCTGCTGGAGCAGCAGCTCGGGAGCCGTCGCTGCGGACCCGCGCAGGCGCTGCTGCTGAGCTTTCTGCATGCAGCAGCAGCACCCACGCCACGAAATCCACTGGACCTGCAGGCCCTGCGTTTCCATCCTGCGGCCCCCCGCCCGCAGCAGGGGGCCGTCTGCTGCAGCAGCAGCAGCAGCAGCAGCAGCAGTTGCTGCGCTTTCGCCGGCCTCTGTCTGAGCCGTTGTGCAGGTCGTGGTCCCCCACTGGCTCGCACTTTGCCACAGAGAGCACTCTGACCTCTTCACCGAGTCCCCCGAAAGCCTTCTGGAGGTTAGACTCTGCAGCCAGAGCCCTCGCGCTGCTGCTGCCAGGCCTCAGCTGCCCCCTTGTACTTGTCTTCTTCAGGCTCCTGAAAAGGAACAAGTTGTCCTTTTTGAGGGCCTGAAGAAGACAAATGTCTCTCAAGCTTATTTCAAAATCGGAATTTTTCTTCTTCAGGCCCTCAAAAAGGACGACTTGCTGATAGTTCTGCCTGACACTGGCAAGGCCAGCTGGTACCCCAGCAGGTCTCGGCTGAAGAATGCCTTGGGTAAGTCCAGACTTCGCTCATACATATTTCTCGAGCCACGCACTCGAGTCTCAGCCCCCAAGGTCTCTGCAGCTTTTCTTTTAATTTGCACCATTTGATGCATGCACTTGCATGCATCAAACGCATGCAACAGAGGCACCGTTCCGTATTCGATGAAGTTCTGCATGCAGATGCCGAATACACCGTCGAGCTGTGCAAGACATTCAATGCCGTCTACTGCTCGAACGATTTCAACCAGTTTCTGCACCTTCTGGTAGGCTCTTGTGGTGTTTAAATTATCAAATGACTAAATTAAATCCACGTGAAGACCAACACGCAACTAGAGTGTTCCGTCTTCACGCAGGATGGCTCTGCTTCTGGCTACAACGACTACCTGTACATGGCGGCTCGTTCCTGCCTGTTTGCGTTTGACGGCGACGACTTTTACCACATTTTGGACTCTCTCGGTGAGAAATCAGCGCAGATAAATTCATCTATCCAAAACTTCACTGGCTTAAGTGCTGCTAGCTTCTCGCGTGCGGCTCAGCTGAGATCGGGCGTCTTCTGCATACACTGACCATCTGAACGAGCCGCTAGGCACTAAGAGGAATCCCACTGATCACTGAAACAACTCTTGAAATGATAATCGGCTACTGTATCTGCTGTTGGCACCCGGCAGGGCGAGGCAAGTTCGTCGACACGCTCTTCCTCCGCAATAAAACGAATTGAATTGACCTGGCGAGCGCCGCCTGGGAACTGACGGCGTTCACCCGCGATCTGTGGTTGAAAAGATCAGCAAAAGCCATTGCTCAGCAAAACCCATTGAGAAATGACCCGCAGACTCCTTAGCATCTCCTAGCTGTACACATATCTGCACTGACTCGCCACAGCAGGACAAGCAGAGCCCGCAGACCCGGCAAACGGGGCTGTGCATAATAGGCAGCTCCCAGCGAAGCCCTTCCTGCTTCTCCTCTGCAACAAGGGCCTTTGCGGCACTTGAACATAACTGGCATGACGGAAGCACAAGCTGCAGCGCCCTGCACCTACTGAGGCGGAGAGCTGCTGCAGTGAGCGCCGCTGCGCCCAGGCGCTTCTTGAACCCCCAGAATCCCACGTGCCCATCGACGTCCATAAGATCCGCCTCCGTTCCTCTTTACAAGGCTTTCACTGAAAATAAAAAGTAAAAGTATAAATGACACGCGAGATCGCTTTCCTCGACTCAAACTTCCGCAGCTGCTGCCTGAAAGCTGCACAGCTGCAGCGACAGCCCGCAGTCCCAGCAGCTCTCGAAAGGCTCTTACCGTAGAGCGAAATGACAGTTGTCGCTGGCACGCCGGGCCTGTGTCCCATCCGGATGACTTTGTAGGGGTCTGCATGCAAAAAGCCTCGCAAATCCCAATTTTTTTCGATTGCACTCAGCAACAGCCGCCATCAGCAGCCGGGAAGAGCCAAAGTTGCCTCACTGGATTGACTTGCAGCTCGTTGAACCAGACTTTCGATTCCGGTCTCCAACTCCATGCGGAAAGAGTCCAAATCCTGAACAAGAAGCAGCGCTGCAGGAAACCCTGACTGAGGAACTGCGAACTCTGTTTGCTGATCACCGCAAAAAAACCAATTCGACAATTCAAATTCTTCTTTGGTTCAAACGCACTTCAAAGTCTTCCGTCAGAATGGGAATAGCTTCGTCGAAACCCTCCTGAGAAACGCGTTTCGCAGCTCGTAGTGGAAAATCTCAGAAGCAAGAAGCAAACAACTTTTCCGAACTCCCCTTCCCCGAGATAAACATTAATAGACACTTGTGCTTCACTTGGGTGGAAAATCGCAAAAGAAAGAAGCAGCAAATGACTTTTCTAAAACTTCCTTTCCCGAGATATGCAGCGCCAGGCACTCACAGGCTGGTTCAACACAACGGCGACATCCGCGGTGGGGAGGTGGCATAAAACAACACCTAAAAACAGCAACAAAGACACAAAGTTCGTCCAGGTTTTGCATTTGGAATTGCCTTAACACGAAATTGCAAAATAGATATCTCGGGTTGAAATTAAAAAATGGAACTCTCGGTTTCTCAACAGTGCCTGCGCCCCTGCACTGTCTCACCCCGCCCAGTCTTCAAAATTGTTTCGATTTCTTCAGACGCCTCCTCCTGCAATGCAACAAAAACCTCCGCAAAAAAGCAAAAGTTGCGAAGACGGCGATACCACTGCCGTTCCACTTCGCAGAAAAAAGCTTTCCAAACACTTTTCAAAAGCTGGAATGAAATTACGGACCACAGAGCCGACTGTCACTTCCTTCCTCAGCTCTCTGGTGGGTCTTTTGGCCTTCGATCCTCGCGGCAGAGCACGCAGTGGGCTGTACTGGTCCTCCCTGGCCACTGAAAAGCAGCAAAAAGCAAAGAGAAAGGAAGCCATAGGAGGGTTGGAAGCCATGAGGGCAAAGGTGGACTTTCTCATCAAGTAAACTTCGCGAGCAGACTTACACTGCAGCAGGAACTTCCCGTACCCTTCAAGGTTGACCACCTTGAACGGGTTGTGTTCTGCAAAACGCGCAAACCCCGCGGAAACACAAACTGAACTGTCTGCATGCCCAGGCCTTTCACTGCGCATATGGCTTCAATTAATTGATTTTAGATAATGTTTAACAGCACTTCAGCAGCAGTTGAACAACGCCGCGATCAGCTGCTCACCGGTTCCCTCTAGCTCCCTCGCCGGCACCTTCTGCAGAGCCTCTTCGATATATCCCGCGGCCACCGGAGAAAACTCTTTCTGCGACTCGCAGCAAACACGAAAAGGAGAATCCAGTGAGACAAATGCTTCTTTAAAGAAAGCCAGGTTCAGAAAATTCAAAATTCAAGAAAGAAAGCCTTACCCGCAGCGGCCCCAGGGGGTGCGAGTTCAGTTCGTCTTCGGACAGCCACGGGTCCTACGCAGAAAGGAATATCAGTCTAAGTCTCATTCACTTTTTCAAAATGCAGAAACTTCTAAACTGCAAAAACTTCAAATTGACACGCGGAAAGCTGGAAGTTTCTGTGCGCGAAAGTCCTACAGGAACTGCCGTGATCAGAAAGGTGTCGAATTTCCCCGGATGACTGCTCGACGGCCTCCTGAACTCCATTGTTCCTGAAGATCGCAAACAATTTCGAAATAAAAGGTTTAAATTGCACTTGTTTTTTTTTCTGTTTCCACTTTTTCGCCATTTCTCTCTCCAGCTATTCTGAATTCCCTGCAGACCCGCCCCCAAACTCACCGCCGTAAACCACTATGTTCTCGAATATTGCAACTGTGTCCTGTGCAGACCAAACATCAGAACAAGAAAAGAAAAACTTCTTCAATTCCTTCTTTTCAAATAATTCGATTATTCAACTTTGCATGCACTGGAGTTGCAAAATGTCGAAATCTGCAAATGCGGAATTTCTGCACAGGGGCTTCCTGCCCACCGTTTCAGCGAACGAAGTGGGGGAATTGTACCCAGGAGCAGCAGCAGCAGCAGCAGCAGCGGATTGAGCAGCAGAGCCGTCTTTCCAGCGCCGTGACCACTGGACCACATTTTGCGGAAGCTCGAAGTCCTGCTGCTGCGGCTTTGCGTCTCGGAGTTGCTTGGGAAGTTCCCAATCGCCGAACTCCCCGCTGGAGTCTTCTGCTTCTTCATCTGCATCTAAATCTTCTTCTTCTTCTTCCTCTTCTTCTTCTTCTTCTTCTTCTTCTTCTGAACTTTCGTCTTCATCGTAATTTGAATTCAAGTCTGCTTCGGAATCGGAGTTGAAGTCCTCCTCGGTCTCGCGGCTGCTGCTGCTGCTACTGCGCAGCCGCTTGCGCCGCAGCAAGTAGCACGTCAGCACGGCGAAGAGCACTGCAGCAGCAGCAGCAGCAGCAGCAGCACCCTGCGCCTTCGCACGTGAAGACGGCGGGTACAGCACTTGGCCCCGCACGCTGCCTTCGTACTGAACAGCAGGGGCTTCTCCGCGGATGTCCACGTTGAACCACAAGTCCAGCGTGTCTTCTTGTCCCGCCATTCCCGCGGGTTTGCTGCTGCTGCAGCAGCTGCTGCAGCAAACCGCCTCGGGCCACGCAGCCGCCTGCCGCTGCTCCGCGCCTCGCCAGCGAGGGTTTAGGGTTTGCGTTTGGCTCCGCCGCGGCGCGCGCGCCAGACCAGGCGGGCACGCGGGGGAGGAACTAGGGTTTAGGGTTTAGGGTTTAGGGGTAGGGGTTTGCAGCCACAGGCAGGCACGCCGCCCGCCTTCGGCTGCAGAGCGCTGCTGCGCGGCTCCCCACGCGGGCTGCTGCAGTTGGAGGGAGAGAAATGGAACTTTCAGAGAGAAGAATTGGACTTGTTCATTTGATGTTTGCAAAATGGCGGAAAAACAAAAGAAAAGGAAACTTGTGAAGCTCCCCCCCTGCAGCGTCGACGGCAAGTTCAGGTTTCCTGCACCGCGGGGGCTGCGGTGTCCAGACCCCGAAAACGCGCGCGAAAGTGTTTTCTTTTTTATTCAAAATTTCAAAAAGCTGCTGCTAAATGCTTTTGGGAGAGAAACACTGCAGAGAAAGACAGCAGCAGCAGACAGCAGCAGCAGCCTGCTGCTTCCACTCGGGCACTGGCGGCATTCAGGAAAGCTGCACTTCGGGGGCTCTGCTTCGGACTTATGTGGCCAGCCGAGTCGCGGGAAAAGAAATTAAATTGGGAACTTTTGAAAAAATCCAAAAAGAGGTCTGTCTGAAGGATCTGCCGCTGCTGCTGCTGCTGCTGCAGCACGAGATCGTGCTCGATCGTGCTCAGTACAGACGCAAGTCCTGCTTCGTTGCCTCCGATTCGACTTCCAGCTTCAAGAACGACCCCCCCGCCCGCGTTTCTTCTTTTTTTATTTTTTCTTTTTAATTTACAATTAAATTCAACAAAAAGGCTTTTTCAAAACTCAAAACTGGCCAACACAGCCCGTGCAGCTCCCCGGGGGGATGGACCCTCTGCTGCAGTGCCCTTCCAGTGACTTGCGCTGCTGCTGCTGCTGCGCATCCCGGCCCCGTTTCTGCGTCTTTCACTTTCAAATTGCAAGTTTTAAACATTAAACGACTCTTGCAAACTCAAAAAGGCTTTTATTTCCCAACAAGTCCTCTTCAAGGCACCCCCCGGGGCCAGACACAGGTGGATCCCGACACACGGTCACGGACCACGGGAGGCCAGGCCCCATCCCCGCCGCTTGGCCTTTCCCCAGCTCCGACTTGTCTTTTTTTCTTCTTTTTCGTTTAATTGGCATCTAATTAAACCCATTAACAGCTCTCGCAAGACACAATCTAAAAAGCCCCACTCAATTTAGCATCTCCTGCAAAGGCCCCGCAACTAACACCCGAAAGCTCTTTTCAAAAATATGAAATCCAAAAGAGAACACCTTTTGCATGCGCTGCTGCGGGTGGCCCTTAGCCGCCAGGTGTATGGACGCCTGCAAGCCGACACAAACCCCAAAAATGACCATTTCAAGAACTGCTACTTCAAGTCTTAGTAGTTTTGGATATTAAAAGGGTCTTTTCGAGGTGCTGCACTTCTTTTTAATCCCAAAAGATGCAAAAAATCCAAACTTAAGAAAAAAAGAAATTAAATTAAGTAATATGCTGCGCTGTTCAACTTTTGAAACGTTTCGTTCAGCAGCTGTCCGTATACCCTGGCTGTCTTCTGCCGCGCACTTGATCTGGCCTTTGCCCCTCCATTAATGAATTCTTTTAAAATGAATTTAAAATAATTAATTACGAATTTTTATTTAGATTGCAAGACTGCAATTTGTTAAGATTGCAGCTGCGGCGCTGCGGTGTACGCACACTCGAACCCGCCTCCTCTGCCCCCACATCTGCATTTTTCAGGTCTCGAAATTCACTTCATTTTTCCAAAATTCAAAAATAAACTTTTATTTCTCAGCAGCCGCAAAGGCTCTTAAAGTCTTTACGGAGCAGCAGCAGCAGCAGCAGCACCAACAGCACCAGCATCAGCAGCAGCACCAGCACCAGCAGCAGCACCAGCACCAGCAACAAACTTCTTCTTGTTGGGAGGCAGCAGCAAACTCTTTTCTTATTTTTCTCCCGCATGCAACAAATATATTTTTTATTTTCTGAAAATTTTTTTTTGGCCCCCGTGGCGCGGCTCTTCGGGTGTCACTACACCTCTCTGCGGCCCCGCTGCTGCCACTTTTCTGATTTTTGAATTTTTTTTTAAATTCTTTTTCTTTTTAAATTAAGTAAACAAGAAAATAAACTTCTACAGGCGAACAGCAGAGAAGACTGGAGCTGGGGCTGTGTAACACTGAGGAGAGCTGTAGCAGCAGCAGCAGCAGCAACTCCAGCAGCAGCAACAGCAACAGCAGTAGCAGCAGCAACAACACAACAAAAGCAGCAACAGTAGAAACAGCAACAACCCTAAACCCCAAGCCCTAAACCCTAAACCCTAAACCCTAACCCCCTGAAAGGGAACCGCTTTGCCGTTGCTACTTCAGTCCAACAGCTGCCAGTGCGCGCTGCATCCCGCTGCAGCAAGCAGCAGCTTGCTGCTGCAGCGGCAGCTTCCTTCTGCAGGGGCAGCTAGCTGCTGCAGTGGCTGCCCACTGCTGCAGTGGCAGCTGGCCGGTGCAGCAGCAGCTGCAGCAGCAGCTGCAGCACCAAAAAGACGAATTGAACAACAAAAAACATTATTTGCAGCAACAGCGCTCCCTCAGGCAGCAAAAAGTAAAAAGTGGAAAAGTGAAAAGAATGAATTGGCCCTGTTTGGGCTTGGTGTCCAGACAGCATTTAATTATTTGACTTCTTTGTTTTTATTATTTGTTTTATTTTGTTTTTAATTTGATTTCATTTTGTTTTGTTTTGCTTATCCATATTTGACTCTACGTCTGTTTGTTTGGACTTGACTCTATTCATTAGTTCTTCTATGCTCTTTTTATTAATTCACTTTTTTGTTTAGTCCTTCATTTTAAATTAATTTCTATTTATTTATTTGAAGTTGTTTGGCTCCCTTGACGAGGGCAAAGCCCTGTCTTCTGAAGACTAAACCCTAACTCCCAAACCCCACCTGCAACAAACCCTGACCCTAATTGCCAAACCCTCAAACAGAGGTTAGAGCCCCGCAGCCCGTCTAAACCCTAGCAACTACACCCTCGCCCTAAACCCTTGCCCTAAACCCCTAAACCCTCGCCCTAAACCCTCGAATTAAAGGCTCCCTCGGGATGGCAGCAGTGCCCACCAGCACTCGCCAGCGATTCTGCGTTGCGTGGAGGTTTTAGAATTCATTTTGTATTTAAAATAAATGCAAAATGACACACTTGGATTTGAAAAAGTGCAGAACGGAGTGCAGGCGGTTTGTGCAAGAGTGTGGAGTGTACGTACACTGCAGCAGGCTGTGCAGTTCCGGAACTGATCAGCTCGCGAGGCGCGGATGTGTTCATTTTCGTTATTAGTAGGAGGCGACAAGAGAAACAAAGCAATTCTTTGGCATTTTAGCATCTCTTTTGCATTTTAAGAGAGAAAAGGAGTTCTTTTTGCGGGCAGTGGGTGCGCAATCGAGCTGTTCAGCTTTCCGTGATCGCAGCAGCAGGTGTGTTGGCTGCTCGCGGCGACTCCGCGGCGAAGCTGCCTCTGGGGAGGCGCAAAGAACACAACTCGCGGCTGAAGTGTATTTATTTATATTTTTTTTCAGAAAAGGAGTTGGGGCGGCGGCGGCAACGGGGTGAGCGGCTCTGGTGCATAGAGGCGCCGGGCGCTCGCGGTGCGGCTGCGGCGGTCTGGGGCTGCGACTGAGCCGCCTTTGCAGGTTTTCAGGACATTAAACAGAGTTTTTTGCACATTTTTGCAAAAAGATTCTGCAAGTGCTGCTGGTTTCGAGAGACAACGGCGAACTGGCGCTTCCCGCCCCGGCGGCAGCAGCTGCTGGCCCGGCGGCGCCCGCGACAGCAGACAGCTGCAGCATGCGCGCAGCAGCTGCTGCTCCCGCCTTTTGTGTCTTTTCCTTTTCGAAACTTCGAAACTCTTTCCTTTTTCACTGACCAAATCTCCAAACTCCCCCCCGAACCTGCAGCGGGGGTGGGGCCCCACGGACTGTGCCAGCTCGCCTCCGCCTGCGCCCCTTCGGCCGCCGCCGCTGCTGCTGCTGCTGCTGCTGCTGC